>NW_014578091.1:4263-9263 GCF_000485595.1 Priapulus caudatus | reverse complement strand
GCTGCTGTTATTGCTGCTGCTACTGCTGTGTTACTGCTACTGCTGTTACTGCTGCTGTTATTGCTGCTGGTGATGGTGTTGCTGCTACTACTGCTGCTGTTACTACTACTACTACTGCTGCTGCTGCTGTTGCTGCTGGTGTTTACTGCTGCTGCTGCTGCTGTTACTGCTGCTGTGCTATTATTGCTGCTACTGCTACTGCTGGTACCGCTGCTGCTGTTATTGCTGCTGCTACTGCTACTGCTGTTACTGCTGCTGCTGTTACTGCTGCTGTTATTGCTGCTGGTGATGGTGCTGCTGCTACTGCTATTGCTGCTGTTACTGCTGCTGTTATTGCTGCTGGTGATGGTGCTGCTGCTACTACTGCTGCTGTTACTACTACTACTGCTGCTGCTGCTGCTGCTATTATACTGCTGCTGCTGTTACTGCTGCTGTTATTTCTGCTGGCAATGGTGGTGCTGCTGCTGCTGTTACTGCTGCTGTTACTACTACTGCTGCTGCTGCTGCTGCTGTTACTGCTGGTGTTACTGCTGCTGCTGCTGTTGGTGTTACTGCTGCTGCTGCTGTTACTGCTGCTGCTATTACTGCTGCTGCTGTTACTGCTGCTGTTATTTCTGCTGGTGCTGGTGGTGCTGTTGCTGCTGCTGATGCTGCTGCTGTTACTGCTGCTGCTGTTACTGCTGCTGCTGCTTACTGCTGCTGTTATTGCTGCTGGTGATGGTGCTGCTGCTACTGCTTCTGCTGCTGCTGTTACTACCACTGCTGCTGCTGCTGCTGCTGCTGTTACTGCTGCTGTTACTGATGCTGCTGCTGTTACTACTGCTGCCGCTAGTGCTGCTGCCGCTAGTGCTGCTGCTGCTATTATTACTGCTGGTGATGCCGCTGCTACTGCTGCTACTGTTGCTGCTGCTGCGGTATCTGCTACTGCTGCCGCTGCTGTTGCTAGC
The DNA here is from genome assembly GCF_000485595.1 of Priapulus caudatus. NCBI lineage: Eukaryota > Metazoa > Priapulida > Priapulimorpha > Priapulimorphida > Priapulidae > Priapulus > Priapulus caudatus. The sequence goes on along the minus strand of NW_014578091.1, from coordinate 8,316 downwards.
TGCTACTTCTGCTGGTGATGGTGCTGCTGCTACTACTACTATTACTGCTGCTGCTGCTGCTGCTTACTGCTGCTGCTACTGTTCTGCCAAAGTTCTTATTCTCTGGTGAGCGGGCTATAACAAATAAACAATAAAGTCACGTTGATGTTTGCTAACCGACATGTTCTATATTATCAGGAGTCTATCAATATTGATATGGATAGACTCCTGATATTAACAACTCTTCACAGCATGGACAAACATGGTTCATGTTACAAGACCGCAAACAAGTATCCTACGTTACATCTATGGGCAGTCAGTCAAGCCTCTGCAATATCGTAGCAAAGTTCCCCTACTATGTACAATCCTTCCCATGTGTACAGATTCCTGGCACGAGCATTAAAATGTATATACACGAATCACATGCGAATACTACTACTACTGCTGCTACTGCTGCTGCTACTGCTGTTGCTACTGTTGCTGCTGCTACTACTACTGTTGTTGCTGCTACTGCTACTGCCAATACTTTCCTATCCCCGGCGAGCAAAACGTATTCATATCTGAGCAGAAAACTTGTAAATAATACACAAAACCATACAATAATATCAACCAACGACCGCAACAACATTTTGAAGCATGAGCTCCTAATACACATACAATACAAAGGTAATATAGGCCTACTCCCACCACACTATGCGATATCACCTTCGTGAAAATAATACACGCGACCGCGAAATACAATATACAAAAAAACCTTCTCTTCGACCACCATGACATACACAGCTTGTAAATTCTCCTCACTGGCAACAATGATACAATAAAATATTGACAGCAAGCATCAACTATTAAATCGTAAAATAAACTGCTCCAAAAATCAAGTACTAAACTCTGAAATCCCGGGTGCCGGGTTTGGATCACTCAGTCTGACTCCTCATCCTTGGCGGGTTCAGCAAGATTATACAATTGCTGACCTCACCCTTAGAGTCACAGGAGTACTCAAGCCTCCACACGACGGCAACGTGGTGATCCAGATTGTGGGGGGCCTAAAAAAACATGAAAAGCAAAAAGACAAAGCAACACAATTATTTATCATCAATATCAACCTATATAATGTGGGGGGGGGATGAAAATAAAAATCTTTACCAATGTAGTTGTTAAGGCTCTTAGCTATTCATATCTACATGTGCCCTTTGCGAGCGAAAGTCGCAAAAAAACTGTTCTGAAAGTGAAGGGAAGCTATACTCACCAGTGTTGACGACTTTTCGTTATTCGAAGCTTAGGTCATTTCACGTCATATCCCTTGTATTAATGCTGCTACAACTCCACATGTTTTTATTCAAAGGTTTTAGCTTTTTCGTTTCTGTCATTTTATATTGGTCCGGTCATATAATCAGTCCACTCGGCCTATTCAAAATTTTGCATATTTTGCCTTTATATCAACAATATTTACCAATTTCCTTACTAGATTTTTACTTAGTGACTACTAAGAAGTAAATAATGTTCCAACAATTTCTGTCAAACAAGTAGAACTCCACTGATAGCAATAAAATACTGAAATATTACGAGTATGCATAATAAACACAAAGCTGATATTTGTCTACCAGCTTTGTCTAAGGGCCTGTTTACATTTTGGCTAATTTCATGCCCTGTGAGGTTAATAATGATTTTAGTAGGTTGGCTTTACTCTTAGGATAAGAGTTGTACGTATGGTTATAATTCTACTTACACTGATACTTATACATATACATATACATACGTACTCGTACTTGTGGCCTCAGGTTAGGAGTTTGGGAGTTTAAAGGTTGGAAGTGGCCAAACATATAGCCTCGTGGCCATACACGTAAACCTTATATCTAAAACGTCTATCTCGTGGCCAAACACGCAACCTTGTGGCCACACGTAACCTCGTGGACATACACATAACCTCGTGGTCAAACATGTAACCTCGTGGACATACACATAACCTCGTGGTCAAACACGCAACTTGTGGCCACACGTAACCTCGTGGTCAAAACACATAACCTCGTGGCAAAAACACATAACCTCGTGTCCAAAAACGCAACCTCGTGGCCAAAAACGCAACCTCGTGGCCACATGTAACCTCGTTGACATACACATAACCTAGTGGTCATGCAAACACGTAGCCTCGTGGCCAAAAACGCAACCTCGTGGCCACACGTAACCTCGTGGCCAAAACACATAACCTCGTGGTCAAATACATAACCTCGTGGCCTACTACCCGTTATGTCCCAACCCATCACAAGCAGCTTATCACGTATGATATATTACGTGAGGCTAAACACTTCATTCATCTCCCGTATATCGTGGTTCTCGTTCTTGCAATAGCGATTGCGATGCACTTGGAACATTAACCCAGAACGAGCGTTGCGGTTTTCTGTGGAATCATGTGTTTGCACGTCGCGTGCGTGCATGCATGCCGTGTAAGTGCAAGCGAAAGTGCAAGTGCAAACGCGCGTGTATATGTTGTGAATGATACTAGTATCTAGAGACTCATACAAATAAGCAGAAGCCAAAACACAGCGAGAGTTCATCATCATTGTCACGATCACAACTACATACCAATACCATGTACATACACATACAATACCAATACCATTACAACAATAATACCAATACCATTACAATACAACTAATACCAATTACATTACAATACAACTAATACCAATACCATATACAATACAAACTAAATACCAATACCATTACAATACAACTAATACCAATACCATTACAATACAACTAATACAATACCATTATACATATACCAACTAATACCTTAATCCATTACAATACAACCAATACAATACCAACCAATACAACATCTATTTCACCTCCAAGTATCTTCTTGGGGTATTTTCTTCAAGAGTCTTCTGTCTCCAGTCGTAGACGGTGGTCGGAGACGCAGCCTCGCAGTCTCGCAGCCTCGCAGCACACACACACACACACGCACACATACACACATAACGCGCACACACGCACGCGCACACATGTACACACACTCGTGCTCACACACACCAAATGTATTGAGCACACACATACAGCCTTGTCAGTGGTAAAATCAACAATTTGGAACCACAATTTGAACTACATGAGATTTTCAAATCTTGCTTCCACTATAGAGAATTAATGAAACTGCGCTAATCTAGTATATTCTATGAAACAAAACAGGTACTCATTCTTCGATGGTTGGCTGGGCTCTATTTAACGTTGTAATTAGCTTCGTCTTTCTTCAAGCCCTTGAACACATTGAAAATATAATTACAATGGCGAATGTGCTGACGTTTTTTTGTATATATTATTCCTTCATGCTGTACAGCGCTGTATCACTCAGAAATTTTATTATTTTAACTGCTGAACACTATATGGCATTTATCAGATTCATTCTCCATGGAAAGGACTATCTTCAGTACATGTATTTCTATTTGAATTACATGCGTTAACGATTTAATAATAATATAATTATTACAAACTACTGTGTACTGCGACACCTCGTTAAAGTCTACGCGGAAACTGCAACAACACCGACTGATATACATTACGATTGTCAATATTTAGGAGCACCTTCAATATTCTACATCTGCATATAACATTAAACGCAATCATTAAACGCAATCATTAAACGCAACATTCAACGCAACATTCAACGCAATCAGGTCCGTACAAACAAAACGTAACCGTGCATACCGAGTCCCCGGGACCGAGTCTAGCATTCTAGCGCGGCCATGACATATCCGAACCAGTGCATGACGCCTGACACAAGGAACAACGCACGCTCGCCTCAGCCGATTTTTCACGTCTATCTCTATTCTAATTTGTTCAGTCAACGTACCTTTTATTCTGTTGAGCGTGTGGCATCCCCTGTCCAATGGAAATCTCATTAATTCTACCCACCACTGGATAGTTCTCTTCCAGATGCCAGCGAAACGCATCTATGTCCCTTGCTCCAGTAGCTACGCTCTACGTGTGTTTGTTCAATATAGCACTATGTTAACGGCTAACGCTCCATTAGGAGTGTTCCCAACTTTGATATCATTAATGATTAATGATTAATGATTA
>NW_014578091.1:1929-4253 GCF_000485595.1 Priapulus caudatus | reverse complement strand
TGGGCGGTAATTTTTAAAAACAAGGTCAAGGCCCGGTTTTTTCAACAAGGGTATCACGAGTGCTTCTTTCCAGTCCTCAGAAAATGTAGCTGTATCTAAAGAACAGTTGACCATATTAGTTAGAGCAGGTAATAGCTCGTCAATGCAATTGATAATTAATGGGGTTGTCATTGGATCCAACGCGCAGGTCTTTTTTGATGAATTGTTTATATAATTTTTAACTTGTTCCGGCGACAGTAGCTGAAACTCCTCGAATACAACCGCAGGTGCGTCGTTTCCGGTTAGTTCCACATGCTGTATGCTGCTGCTGCCGAGCGTTGTCTGTATGTCATTGTCAATAATCTTTTGAACAAAGAAGTGCCCGATATCTATATGCATGTAAGGGTAATGACAGATCATACTTCAGATAATAACTCACAAAATAATATTATTTATAATATGGCTATAGTAATACTCAGGGTTCTCCAAGAGCACTTATGGCCTGCCAGGCTATCGTCGAGCCCCGCCATCCTAAAATGCACCCGCCACTCTAGCCCGAACAGGCTGTGCGACGGATTGTCTATTAGTCCGGCAGAAAAGATGGCTTTTTTACTTGAACCTTGCAATTGGGTATATAGTTTTTTTTATTGCTCTAAAAGTTTGCCTTCATAGTCTACTTCAATGATCCACCAACTGTCACTCTGGCAGTGGTGGGGAATTTACTCTACACACCCTTTATTTAATACTAGCTGCGGGTACCCGCTGCGCTGCAAAATCGTGCTACTAATTCATACTACTAATAATCGGACGCAATAGAAACATTGGGTAAAAATGGAGAATAACATTGCACACAATATCAATATTTACAAATCAGTCTAATAAGATAATAAGCATGGTAAAAAACTGTTACGTATGACATTTATATCACAGCACAACCCAACTTAGAACCCCTGGAACATAATAGTAATATGGTGTAAATGACAAAAAGTTATTATAACAGCATGTACGAATGGGTTGGACTTTTCATTTGAAAGCCTCTTGATAAACAATGTTTTTCGTCTTATTCTCTGGTGCAAATGTGTAGAGATTCCTGGCGTCTCCAATTGTTGAGCTCCCTACGTACAGCTGTCCGTGGGAGAAGCAGGACTGTCCGAGGTGCAGTAGCCCACTATGTAGAGGGTTTCAAAGGAATCGTACAACAGCGCCTAAGGATGGGGGATGTATATATCTTGTCTTTGACAGGTATATTCAATACAGCACCAAGTGTTCATCCCGCAAGGCACGGGGTCCAGGTGGTTGTAGGGTGTTCCAATTATAGACATCATCACCGCTCCCTCCACAGAACCAGATTTTAAACAACTCTCAGAATAAGTAGCAACTGATCCAAATTATTTGTGATGACTTTAAAGGTGACATGGATGTACTGGGAGGCCATCCCCACACGTAGTCATTACTGGCCAAGATGAAGTGCCTGTAGAGATTTCTCCATACGGCTTAGTAATTCAGAGAACAGACCTCAAGCCAGACTATGAAGAAGCAGACACAATCGTCACACCACAGGCGATATATATGCAACACAAGAAGAGAAGAAGAAAGTCATTGTTGAAGCAGATGACACAGATGTGTACGTTCTGTTGCTGTACCATTACCTCGATAGAGGGCTTAACATCCCTATGATAATGCAGTCACCAAGGAAAGGCAGAGCTGTTGTGGATATTAGTCCTACAGTGATAAAGCTTTCCAGTATCATTCCCGACATATTACCAGCTCATGCCCTGACAGGTTGCGACACTGTTCCCATGTGCCACGGGATCGGAAAGGGCAAGATGTTGAAAACTCTTCGAGGAGGGAAATGCAGCTTGAGCCTTCTTGGGAATCAGACTGCTGACTTTGATGATGTGTTGCTCCAGTCCACAGCTTTTGTCTCAGCATGCTACAACATGCATGATGCAACATCCATGACTGAGTCAAGAATTAAAGCTTAAAAAAACAAAGACAAGTAGAAAAGGAGCAACAGGTACACCGAAGCTGCCACCCACCAATGAAGCATTCAAAGAAAATGTCAAAAGAGCACACTATCAGTGCTGCATCTGGAGACATGCCCTACAAAAGCATCCAGACCTTGATCCCACGGAATATGGCTGGGTAAAGGATGAGGAAACTAAGTCCCTACAGCCTGTCACTCTCCCTGTTACGACTCTCCCAGCACCAGATTACATACTCAAGCTCATCAAGTGTTCTTGTTTTTCGGAGAGTCCCTGCACTGCAACCAAGTCCAAGGGCTGTGGTTGTAACATTGGTAGACTGGCGTGTACAATGTTTTGCAATCGTCAGGGCAGTGCTGT
>NW_014578091.1:0-461 GCF_000485595.1 Priapulus caudatus | reverse complement strand
CATTACAATACAACTAATACCAATACCATTACAATACAACTAATACCAATACCATTACAATACAACTAATACCAATACCATTACAATACAACTAATACCAATACCATTACAATACAACTAATACCAATACCATTACAATACAACTAATACCAATACCATTACAATACAACTAATACCAATACCATTACAATACAACTAATACCAATACCATTACAATACAACCAATACAATACCAACCAATACAACCATCATTGTCACCTCCAAGTATCTTCTTGGGGGTATTTTCTTCAAGGGTCTTCTGTCTCCAGTCGTAGACGGTGGTGTCGGAGACGCAGCCTCGCAGTCTCGCAGCCTCGCAGCACACACACACACACACGCACACATACACACATACGCGCACACACGCACGCGCACACATGTACACACACTCGTGCTCACACACACCAAATGTATTGAGCACA
>NW_014578090.1:108734-109500 GCF_000485595.1 Priapulus caudatus | reverse complement strand
TGCGTTTTTTGTTGTAGTTTGGTGTGTTTGTGTGTGTGTGTGGGAGAGGGGACGTTAGTGGGAGAGTGTTGCATCAGTGAAGGATTTTTTTTTTATGTTACCGCGTTTCAATCGCTTTGATTTACGTGCGTTTTTTGTTGTAGTTTGGTGTGTGTGTGTGTGTGTGTGGGGGAGGGGACGTTGGTGGGAGAGTGTTGCATCAGTGAAGGATTTTTTTAAATGTTACCGCGTTTCAATCGCTTTGATTTACGTGCGTTTTTTGTTGTAGTCGGAGTTGGGTGGCGTTAGTCGGGGAGTGAGAGTGTTGCATCAGTAAAGGATTTTTTACAAATGTTACCGCGTTTCACTCGCTTTGTTTTACGTGCGTTTTTTTGTTGTAGTCGGAGTGGGGTTGCGTTTGTGGGAGAGTGAGAGTGTTGCATCAGTGAAAGATTTTTTACAAATGTTACCGCGTTTCAATCGCTTTGTTTTACGTGAGTTTTTTTGTTGTAGTCGGAGTGGGGTGGCGTTTGTGGGAGAGTGAGAGTGTTGCATCAGTGAAAGATTTTTTACAAATGTCACCGCGTTTCAATCGCGTTGTTTCACGTGCGTTTTTTTGTTGTAGTCGGAGTGGGGTTGCGTTAGTGGGAGAGCGAGAGTGTTGCATCAGTGAAAGATTTTTTACAAATATCACCGCGTTTCAATCGCGTTGTTTCACGTGCGTTTTTTTGTTGTAGTCGGAGTGGGGTTGCGTTAGTGGGAGAGCGAGAGTGTTGCATCAGTGAAA
>NW_014578090.1:102125-105619 GCF_000485595.1 Priapulus caudatus | reverse complement strand
ACACACACACACACACACACACACACACACACACACACACACACACACACAAGACGGAATCGCTCTAAACCCCGAAATAAAACGTTGGTGCGATATGACGTCGGCGTGATAAACCGTCTCGTAAAACCCGAAATCCAATGTCTGCGAATGTGTCTCGTAACATATATAGTAGGAGTCTTGTAAAACCCGACGCGTAACGTTTGTGCGAGAGTATGTGAGGGAGGTGGGACTATATTGGTAAACCGCAGATAGGGACGTTGGTTGGAGCTCATACAGTGCGATATGAACAGGTTCTTGTAAACACCGAAATAAAGCAGTAATAATGTTCCCATATTATCAGGAGTGCACTAATAACACATCATAAAAAAACATAATAAAAATCTATTATTATTATTCACTCCTGATATTATCTACTATTATTTTCTATTGCGCATTTACGTCAAATATGAGGGATACCATAGAAATGATACCAAATACCATTTGAATATGTTTTTATTACTGTGCAAATCATGTATGTGTCTACATATTTGATCAGCTATATGTGTAAATGTATGTACTTGTGTCAAATCTAAAAAAAAAACTAAAAAAAAAAAAAACTAAATAAAAAAACTATGGGGATACCAAACGTGTCACCATTCAGGTGGCTCGTGCTGATGTCTGTACACATATATTGTTGTATGTGTTGTGCGCATCATAGGAGTTTAGGAGCGCTATTATGAACGCAAGCAGTGAATTTCAGCTGTAAAGCGGAACGAAGTTGACTCGCCAATATTTGTCATAGGAAGAATCTTAGCTATAACAAATAGTGTCATAGGAGAGCGTATATGCGTATGTCGTATTTGTCATAGATGCTAGCAGAACATGTTGCATATATGGTGAGAGGTTGGAGAGAGAGGAGTTCGGGGAGTGCGGTGTGGACGGAGTTATGAAGCCTGCACGTCGGCGATGCCTTACCTTTGAGCCGACGAGACCGCGCACAGCTGCAGAGCTGCTGTTAACCAGAAGGAGTAGCGGTGATGATCCATCATGATGCTGCTGCTGCTGTTGCTGCTGCTGCTGCTGTTGTTGCCTGTTGTTGTTGTTGTTTTTAATGTTGCCTGTTGGCGTTATTGTTGTTAGTGTTGCTTGTTGTTGTTGCTGTTATTGTTGTTGTTGTGGTGTCTGTTGTTGGCGTCGTCTGTGTTGTTGTTTTTATTTTTGTTGTTGTGGTTGTTGTGGTTGTCTGATGATGTTGTTGTTGTTGTTGTTGTTGTTGTTGTTGTCTGTTGCGTTGTCTCGACGGAGCTCCGGCACAAATCCTCACATATAACACTGCAGCGTAGTAGATCACAGCTCATACGTTGTCTGTCTCTATCTGTCTCTCTCTCTTGATGTTTCTTTCTCTCGTCGTCTCTTTCTCTTTCTCTCTCTCTCTCTCTCTCTCACTCTCTCTCTCTTATCGCTACTTCTATCTTTTTCTCGTTCCCTCTATCTCTCTCTCGCTCTCACGCGCGTACACTTTCTCTTCTCTATTATGTCCTTCTCGCTCGCTCCCGCTTTCTTTCTCACGCCCTGATATTCTCTCGCAAGCGCCTTTGTCCGCGTCTGTACTCTCCGTGTAGCGCTTGCTCGTTCTATACTCTCGTCGCTCGTTCTCTTCTACCTCTCGTGCATCTCCTTCGACTCTCTCTTTCCCTTTTGCTATACAACGTTGCACTTAGCTCACGTAAGCCAGAAAAGCCACTACAAACTGGCGGATTTTTCTTCTAGAGCTCCCTCTCTTTCTCCATCTCTCTCGGCGCGCGCACGCGAATCTCTGTAGTGCATTACACGCTCAGGCCGTATATACTGATGAGAGACGCCAGTCTGTGCGCAGACTCGAACGCGTGTGCTGTCGACTGATGCTTGCGTGCGCATGCGCAGCAGCCCGGCAGCTGAGACTGTGTGGGTATCGATTCATGGAGAGATAGTGGAGCGAGGGGGGAGAGAGGGAGGGAGAGGGAGAGAGGAAAATAGGAGGGAGGGGAGGGAGGGTGAAGGATGGGAGAGAGAAGGAGAGAGGAGGAGGAAGGGGGAGAGGGGAGGGATGGGGAAGGGAGAAGCCACCTGGAAAAACGAGCCACCGTTGAATAGACAAGGAAGCGGGTTAGATACTGATTCCATGCACGCACACACGCACGCACACACGCATGCACGCACACACACACGCACGCACGCACACACGCATGCACACACGCACGCACACACACACACACGCACACACACACGCGCTCACACGCACGCGCGCACCAAAGCAAGCAGTGCATATGAAAAACTTTGCCATGCTTCTGTCAACAGTCTATGAGAAACAGTTAATGTTGAGGTTATGTTAAGACTAATTTGGTTTTGGGCAACTGAGGTTAACTGAGAGAGAATCGTGTTGTGTACGGCAGTACACTAATGTCCATGCAGTATGACATGTCTCAAGGCGGTACTTCTGAGGGCTTGCCTGAAAGTGAATGAATCAGGTGTAAACTATGATGGATAGACTCGTGGTGAACGGGTTAAGAGTGGGAGGAATAGGATCAGTAGGCTGGGGGAATTTCCAAAAAGAAAGAGTTTGTGTAAGGAGAAAAAATAGCTTCACTACGCCACGCATTAATCACCTCCAACAACCCGCTTGAAACATCTCAGTCTACAGATTGCTGCAGCGGTGGGTAAAACATTGCCCCAGTTAATAATGGTGAGACATGAGTCACGTCGAGTAAACACGGCTGTTGAAGGAAACATATTTACCGAGTGTTTCGATGGAGAAATAGAGAGAGAGAGAGTGAAAGAGAGAGGGGGAGAGGGGAAGAGAAAGAGAGAGGGAGAGAGAGAGTGAAAGAGAGAGGGGGAGAGGGGAAGAGAAAGAGAGAGGGAGAGAGAGCCCAAACCGAGAGAGAGAGAGAGAGAGAGAGAGAGAGAGAGAGAGAGAGAGAGAGAGAGAGAGAGAGAGAAAGAGAGACGGAGAGAGAGCACCGCGGGCGAAAACGAACGATAATTGGCCAAATATAATAAAATAAGTTGTAAAATCCCGAAACGATGGCTTTTGCGACGTGCAGCACCGGCACAGCCCCGCGAGTATAGGCACAACCGAATAAACATGAAAGAAATTGTCATTGTATGGGAGAAAATTTCCTTTTAATCACTTTTGCCAACATCAAACCTTTATTTTGTGGTTTTGTGGTGATTCTATTCAATGTACGAGGTTGGGTGTATGTAGATATTTACTGTATTTTTTGTTAATTAGGTATTAATTAGCTCTTATGCGTTAATTATAACACGTCACAGTGTGAGCTATCCACAGTGTGTTATATGGACTAACCCCACATCCGTTATAACACGCCATGGCATGGCCTATAACAGCACATCCGTTATAACACGCCATGGCATGGCCTATAACAACACAGACGTTATAACACGCCATGGCATGGCCTATAACAACACATCCGTTATAACACGCCATGGCATGGCCTATAACAACACAGACGTTA
>NW_014578090.1:93758-101378 GCF_000485595.1 Priapulus caudatus | reverse complement strand
GAGAGAGAGAGAGAGAGAGAGAGAGAGAGAGAGAGAGAGAGAGCGCGCGCGAGAGAGAGAAAATGAGTGAGTGAGCGCGTGCGTGAGAGAGAGAGACGGAGAGAAAAAAGAGAGGGAGCCAATTAGATGCTCTGTCGATCGTCATCACGTGATTTGTTGATCGGTCACCCGGATGTTGTTGAAGGGGATCCTCTATTATAATAAGTTCGCCAAACCGACGATAAAACTCAATATTTATTTTTAATTATTATTATTCTTAGTATCATCATCATTATTGTTATCATTATTATTATTATTATTATTATTATGATTATTATTATTATTATTATTGTTATTATTATCATTATTATTAATAATAATATTATTATTATTATTATTATTATCATTATTATTAATATTATTATTATTATTATTATTATTATTACCTGCTCTAACTCCTTTTCCGTATTAAATGACGCCGTCGTGTCGATCACTACGAAATATATTGCGAATTCTGTCCGTTCCACTATAGCATCGTAACTTGACACTATGGCGTCCCACATGAAGTCTCGGCCAACGTGGTTACCGCTTGCTATTGCTCTCAGGACGTCGGCAGTATCGTCGGCTGACGTCATCGTCGGGTCCATTGCTATTTCGTAGTATCTGTTGACACGTGCAAGAAATAATGAGAAAAAATATAAATAAAATAATAAGAAAACACGAGCACATGCTTATAGACACGAACAGCCATATATTCGCTTTATTTCCGGTTAAATATGCATTTTATAACTTTACATTTACATTTATATTTTGTAGTTTACATTTTTAAGATAACTAATTTTGTGCTTGTGTTAATAAACATGTTTCCAGCGTAACTAATGCAAAGGATTCGCAGGAAATCGCAATAAAACCAATAAAAACGATATCATAAAGTACAATCAAATGTTATAGCCTCAGAAAAATCTAAACTACAGTAAGAAGTAGCAAGCTAATACTAACTAAAATAATATACAGATTGAGGACAGAGGTTCACTTCACGAAACGCAGTGTGTATGTACGCATATGAATGTATAAACGCACAACAATAAATTTATTTATTTACTAAAATTGTCCCCTCGCGTAAATCGTCAGTCCAATGATTAATGATCAATGATCCAGCCAATGATTTTGTGCGATATTAGATTCCAAACAACAATGCTTAGAAACAAAGTGTAGCAAAGTCGATAAAAAATAGCAGATACTTGAAGACACATAAACGAGACTTACCTACAACTACTAGCCTAGCCTGACCGACTTATCAGTGATATCACAGGGGGGTGTGCTTGTAGCGAGCGAGCGCATCTGTTTAACCACTATGACGTCATACTCACTTTTGGAGAAGGGTGAGGTCTTCCGTCATGCCCATGGCTTCCCGCAGACGATCTCTCTCGCTCACGTCGCTGGTGACGTTGTAGCGTTGCCATGCGAACTCCCATTCCTGCTCGCCTCCCGCCCTGAGGGCAGCGTTGTAGGCCGGAGATCGGAGATTGACGTTGATGCTGAATGATGGTGGGGATGTGTATAGTTGAGAAATTGTGTCGCTGCAGTTCAATCTACGGTGATATGACATTATAGATAGCGGCGGTGCGAACACAAGGCAGATTCACGCGCAATTCACTGCAATCTGTTTGCAATCATGAGTGCAACTTAGCGGTGCGTTCGTGCGTGTGTGTGTGTGTGTGTGTGTGTGTGTTTGTGCGCGCACGTGCGTGCATATGTGCGTGTGTACGTGCGTGCGTATATATCCTCCCCCTCCTCCTCCTCCCCCTCCTCCCCCTCCTCTTCCACACCCTCTGAGCGTCGATAGCAATGCGTGACTCCGCTTACTCCTGTTTCAGACGGCTAGCTGTGACGGAGAACCGTTGCCGACCAGGCGACCGGCCGCGAGCGGCAGAGCTGCGAACAAGTGAGCAGACATCGACATCCGGGCACTCCGAGTAAGTAACACAGACTCCGTTAATCGTTAATCCCACTCGTTAAATCCATGAAGCCAGCGACACTGATCGCAGCGCCATCTCGCGCTGGAAATTTTAAACCGGCCGAGCCGAAGCCGGATCGATCGATTCCGTTTTCTTCGTTTTTTTTTAAATTCAACCGCACTTCCTTTTTGCTTTTATCTCGCTTTACACTCGGTCGGGAATCGCCGCGTGAGATTACGAGATTGCTTCCATTTGGCGCCTGACTGCGCGCCATGCTCGTGCCGAAGATATCCGTGTGCATATATGCATATAATTATCTGTTCGTGTTGCGTGCGCGTGTGCGCGTGTGTGTGCGCGCGTGCGTGCGTGTGTGTGTTGTGACGAGTTGTGACAATCCTCCTAGAGATGGCGCTTTAATTCGAGCGAGTCTGCTGCTACACCCCCTCCTTCTACTCCTGCACCTTCTCCTGCTCCTCCTTCTCCTCCTCCTCCTGCTCCTCGCCCTCCTTCTCCTCCTCCTCCTCCTCCTCCTTCTCCTCATCGTCCTCCTCCTGCTCCTCGCCCTCCTTCTCTTCATCGTCCTCCTCCTGCTCCTCGCCCTCCTTCTCCTCATCCTCATCCGTTCCTCGCTCTAATCTCTCTCCTCCTCTCCTTCTCCTCCATCCTCTCCTCTCCTCTCCTAATCTCTTCATTCTCCTCCATTCTCCTCCTCCTCCCTCGCTCCTCCTCTATCTCTCCTCCTCTCCTCTCTCCCTCTCCCTCCTCATTGTCTTACGTCTCCTCATGTCACTCTCTCTCCATCTCGTCAGTTCTCTTCAAGCTCTCCTGTAGCAGCAGCATTTGCAGGTCGCATGATGTACTATTAAGCTGATTATAATTCCTAATATCGAAGTGAAGCGCGAAGCGGAACGAGAAAATCGATATGAATTAGTTATATACATGCTTGCTGCTGCTGCTGATAGAGAATGATAGGGTGGGGTGTGTTGCTGCTGCTGCGCTGCTTGATGATGATAGATATGATGGTGGTGGTGGTGTGGTGATGCTGCTGCTGCGCTGCTGCTGCTGATGAGATGATTAGATGATGATGGGTGGTGTGTGTGTGTTGGTGTGCCTGCTGCTTGCTACTGCTGCTGTGCTGCTGATGATGTGGTGATGGTGTAGTGGTGTGCGCTGATGCTGCACTGCTACTGCTGCTATGCTGCACATGCTGCTGCTGCTGCTGATATGATAATGATGATGATGATGTGGTGTTACTGCTGACTGCTGCGGCGCTGCTGCTACTACTGCTGTCGCGCTGAGATGATGATGATATGGTGGGTGGTGTGTGTACTAAGCTGCTGCTGCGCTGCGCTGCTGCTGTTACTACTGCTGCTGCTGCTGCTGCGCTGCTACTAGCGCTGCTGCTGCTGCTGCTGATGATGATGATGATGATGGTGGTGTGTGGTGGTACTGCTGCTGCTGCTGCGCTGCTGCTGCTACTACTAGCTGATGCTACTATACTCTCTGCGTTGCTGTTGCTATAATGGCTCTGCTGCTGCTGTTTTACTAGAATTTAAGTAATCGCTCGTTCAGCCCGTCATGATTGATTGTTTAGCGGTGGATGACTCGCGATACACACTTATATATACACTCCGTTCCGCATGAATGAAAGGAGGAGGAGAGGGAGAGGGGAGAAAGGAAGGGGAGAGAGAGCGAGACGAGAGATAGGGAAGGTGGATAGATCGCTGTATCGTAAACACACACACACACACACACCACGCCTCGCACGCACCACGCCCGCAGCAGCGCGCCACACACCACTGCACACAAGACGTACACCACACACTTCCACAACACACACACCAAACCACCACACACTCTCACAACAACCACAGCACACACACACACAACGCACACACACCATCCACACACCAACACACACAATCTACTATATAATAGTGAAGACGAGTGTCGTTTTACTTAATCTCATCCGAAACCGTGGTCCGGTGTGCCGCGCGAATCGAGCTGGCCCCTTCTGGCGTCGGACAGATTCGCTAAGTTAGAACGCGATTTTTTCGACGTTAAAGTGACTTTTTCAGACAATTTTCATAAAACGTTATGTGCCCGAAAACTTGGCAATTCACGGCGAAACCCGCACCAACTTTTAAGATCGCTAAAATACATGCCATCACCAAGCAGAGTACGTGATCACCTTGTGAATTAAATTGCCTCATCGCAAACCCACCAAATTTAAGATCTCCAAATCCGCAATGCCATCCAATCACAGCATGTGAATCACTGCTAACGCACGTGCACGGTGTGGTGCCGCGTTTGATCAACTGTTACATGTATGTATGTAATGTATGTGTGGTGGGTGGGTTGTGTGTGAAGTGTGTTGTATGTGTGTGTGTGTGTGTGTTGTAGCGCGTGTGTTTTGGTGTTGTGGCTGTGTGACACTGTCTGTAATTATGTATGTATGTTGTTGTGTTTGTTTGTGTGTTGTGATGGTGTGTGTTGTGTGTTGTGTGTTGTGCGCGCGCGTGTGTGTGTGTTTGTGTTGTTGCTTGTGTTGTGGTGTGTGTGTATGTATGTGTGCGTGTGCGTGTCGTTTGCGTGTAGGGCGTGTCGGTGCTGTGCGTGTGCTGTCGTGGCTGTGCGTGTGACGATGTGTGTGTGTGCGCGCCTCGTGGCGTGTAATGATGTATGGTGCGCTGACATTTAGACAGTTTCGATTGTTTAAGAGAGACTACACATTACACACTATATAATACCATAACTTTTGAAATTGTGTAAACTATTACGTGTTTTCTCAGCGGTTTTAATCATAATGCTAGCTATCCTAAATGAGATTAAAGGTATAATAAAAGCATTTAATTAGTGGACACTTCACCTAGCATAAGCAAGCCCACACTAAACGCCACGCAAGAACGCACGCACGCACACCGGCAGACGCGCACCACGCACACACAAAGACATTGCGCTGCGGTGTTATAAACCCAATCACTGCCGCGCACAGTTGTGAGACGAAAATTTAAGACAAACCCCAACGAGATACGGTGCAGTTGTATGTTGTGTATGTGTGTGCCGTGTGCGTGTGTGCGTGTGTGCGTGTGAGTGGTGCTGTGCGTGTGCGTGTGCGTGTGCGGTGTATGTATGCTATGCGTGTGTGTGCGTGTGCGTGGTGCGTGTGTTGAGTATGTATCGTGTGTTGCTGTTGCATTGCATGTGCGTGTATGTGTGTGTGTGTAAATGTATGTTGTGCGTGTGCGCAGTGTGATGTGCTGCGCAGCCCGTGTGGTGTGTGAATGAGGTGTGTGTGTGCCGTCGCGCGCGTGTGTGAAATATTTGCCAACGGAGGTAACCTGCCGCCGCTTCCACTGATTTCAGAACATATATCTTAAACTACAATCATTTTTTTTTTTTTAAGAATTTGACTGTTAGAATAATAATGCTTCGTACAGATAATATTTCAAAAATAATATTAAATAAGTGAAATTGTACTATGAAATTACCCCTAATCCCTTTTATTTGAAAAATGTATTGTAATTTTAAGTCAAATTATCAAGATTTTATATATACTTTAGATACTATCTTTACATTAAACAAATAATTAGGTATATACACGAGTTCTACATAATTATCAGTATATACTGTAATACATCCTCAATAAAAAGGAAATAAATGATTACCGCTTCCTCAATCATACCCCACTCAAACCCGTCTGAGACGGTAATACTAGTGAATATTAACGCCTGCCTGTTTTTAACGAACTGACACAGACGAAGTCGACGATCGTGCTGCAAAGCGTACGCTATCCATCTAATGAACAAATAACTCGCTATCCAGGTCGCAGAAAGAAGACAAATAATGGCGACGATGCGCGCGAGAAGAGAGAGAGAAGCGCGCTGCGAGCGATGGTGAGCAGAGAGAAAGAGAGAGAAGAGAGAGAAGGAGAGAGAGAGAGAAAGCGAAGAGAAAGAGCGCGCGGCGCAGAAGAGAAGAGAGAAGCGAGCGGAGAAGATGGGAGAGAGAAAGCCGCGAAGGGAGCGAAGGAGAGAGAGAGAGAGAAGAGAGAGAGAGAAGAGGAGAAAAGAAAGAGAGAGAAGAGTGGGAGAGAGAGAGAGAGAGAAAGAGAGAAAGAAGAGAGAGAGAAAGAGAGAGAGAGATAGAGAGAGAGAAGAGAGAGAGAGAGAGAGAGAGAGAGAGAAAGAAGAGACGAGAGAGGCACCGCGGCGAAACACGAACGATAATATGCCATAAAATACAATAAGTTTAAAAATCCGACTATGGCTTTGCGACGTGCAGCACCGGCCAGCCCCGCGAGTATAAGGCACAACGAATAAACATAAAAAATTGTAATTGATGGGAGAAAATTTCTTTAATCTTGCAACATAACCTTATGTGGTTTGTGATTCTATTCAATGTACAGTGGTGTATTAATATTTCATGTATTTTTTGTTATTAGGTATTAATTAGCTTATGCTTAATTATAACAGTAAAGTGTGAAGCTATCCACAGTGTGTTATATGGCTAACCCCAATCTTTATAACACGCCATGGCATGGCCTATAACATCACATCCGTTTATAAACGCATGGCATGGCCTATAACAACACAGAGTTACTAACAGCCATGCAGGTCCTATACACAACACGACTTATAAACACGCCATGGAATGGCCTATAACAAACATCCGTTAATAACAAGCCATGGCAATGGCTATACACACAACAGACTTTTATAACAGTCATGGCATGGCTATAAAACACAGTACGTTTACACCCAGCAGGCCTATAACACACATCCGTTATAACAGCCATGGATGGCCTAATACAACACAGACCTTAGAACACCAATGGTGGTAGCCTTATAAAACACAGACGCCACAACACGCTACGTCGACACGAATCCAGTTTTCGTTTTGATGTTTACCACGTATGGCAGCATGCTACCTGCTGTTAGGTCTGGATAGAAACTCACAGCCAGACGAGAATATTCTTCGTATTCCATCCATTACGGCGCGGTATTATATTCATCTGCTATATATATATATATATATATATATATAATATATATATATATATATATGCGATTCTTCATATATATCACGTATCTATCTTCTTTCTCTCCTATCCTCTCTCCTCATCTTCTTCTCTCTCTCCTCTCTCTTCTCTCTCCTCTTCTCTCTCTCTGTCTCTCTCTTCTCTCGTCAGCTAATCTCTCTCTCTCTCTCTCTTCTCTTCCATCTCTCTCTGCTCTCTTCTCTCTCTCTCTCTCTCCTCTCTATCACTCCTCTCTCGCTCTCTCTCTCTCTCTCTCTCTCTCTCTCTTCTCTCTCTACTCACTCTCTCTCTTCTCTCTCTCTCTCTCTCTCTTCTCCTCTCTCTCTTCTCTTCTCTCTTCTCTCTCTATAATCCTCTCTCGCTCTCTCTCTCTCTCTCTCTCTCTCTCTCTCTCTCTCTCTCTCTCTCTCTCTCTCTCTCTCTCTATCATCTCTCTCCTCTTCTTCTTCTCTCTTCTCTCTCTCTCTCTCTCTCTCTCTCTTATCTCTCTCTATCTCTCTCTCTACTCTCTATACATCTCTCTCTCGCTCTCTCTCTCTCTCTCTCTCTCTTCCTCTCTCTCCTCTCTCTCTCATTCATCTTTCTCTCTCTCCTCTCTCTTCTCTAATCTCTCTCTCTCTCTCTCTCTCTCTCTCTCTCTCT
>NW_014578090.1:81422-86422 GCF_000485595.1 Priapulus caudatus | reverse complement strand
TTAGAAATATAGGCTAATGGGGCGCGTCAAACTACACCTGTCGAAGTTAGGAAACAGGTCATATTTTATGTTAATTTTTTATTATTACAATGACGGTGCACGAGCTCGCAAGGTTATTATATCCTTTACCAATGTAGCGTCTTTACAATAAAAAAATAAAAATAAAAATAAATAAATAAATAAATAAATAAATAAACAAATAAATAAGTAAATAAACAAATAAATAATTAAATAAATAAGATTACCTGAAATTCTTTGAACATGGATTCCCTGCTTCTTAGCATCATATCGGTATATCCCAATCGTTTTAGCATCAAGTACCAGGGCACGTACTCCGTCTCCTTCTGCATGTACTCGGTGGTTCGCAGTGCTACTATGTAATCCAATATATCCGATCTCCACGACAAGAAGAAACAAGAAGAGACTCCATCAATCAGTTTCACGCTGTTTTCTAACAATATTTTCTAATAATGGCGGGACCTATATGCTTGACAACCGGGAAGCGTGCCCCATGTTTCATCAGAGCACCAACGCATCCGCCAAAATAACTATACTAATACTATACTATATAATATAAAATACGAAAACTACTAACTATATTTAATACTAAAACTATAATATAAAATAAATATATATGGAACTGTGTTGTGCTAATGCTGAGTTCAGTTCACGACTGGAGATTGTTGAAGTTTAAATATAAAGCCGTGAAAGCGATCAGGAGCCCATCTAACAAGTGGCCGGTAGCGCAACATGCTAGGCTGTAGGTGCAAACGGGACCACCCCTCCGTTAAAAAGTGCCTCTTTTCAGCAGAATTAATCGCCAGTAGTGTCCAGTAGGATCGACCCAGTATTGACCAGTTGGATCGACCCAGTATTGTCCAGTAGGATGGACCCAGTATTGTCCAGTAGGATAAACCAGTATTGTCCAGTAGGATCGACCCAGTATTGTCCAGTAGGATGGACCACAGTATTGTCCAGTAGGATGGACCCAGTATTGTCCAGTATTGTCCAGTATTGTCCAGTATTGTCCAGTAGTGTCCAGTGGGATGTATTTATACTTACTCAGCGAGAATGAAGGCATCGTCGATTAATTGCACTCGGTTACTTTCACCGATTTTCTGAAAACGATTTCTCGAAATGAGTCATGTCGTGAAAGTTCGTAATTCAATACTTCGTAATGCATTCTTAGGTATGCTATTTAAACACATTTTTCAAATAGATCAACACTGCAAGCTCCTAACCTTCTTCTCACCATGATCTTTGCATTTTCCCCAAGTATCTATATATACTTACAGTATACTTGCGCATAATTAATAATATATAATAATAAAATAATAAATAAATACATAATAACCCTGAATCTAAACCTAACCCCAACCTAAACACTAGAACTTACCCTACTAAAGCTTACCTCTGGGTCGTTGTTCAATTGTTTTATGATGGCGTCCATGTTTCTCTCGTCGTATTGCACGCGGTAGTATCCCTCCGCTCCAATGTTTAGCAGCAGCAGCAGCAGCAGCAGCAGTAGCAGAAAGGCGCGGCAGTGACGGCGACAACGATAACGATGACGATGGCAGGTGGCTGCAGCACAGGTTCTATCTAGTGGCTTCAGACGTAACAATATTGTTACTATTCTTATATATCAAGTCGAACTCTGACGTTACAGTTAACGCTTAGCGACACATCGGTGTATTCTATTATGTTGAAACTCAAATACGCTCATGTGTGGAAGGCAATGACAAACATGTATGGCATTCGGTTACAACCCCCCCCCCCCCACCCTCCGCCGCCGCACAGAATAAAATCGAACGTCTGCGATCAAATCAAACATTGACGCAGATATAAAGGAGCTCCTCTCGTCAGCTCGCTTTCGACTAGTTGCCATGGCAATCCCGAAACAATTTTGTATTGGTCGGATGAACGACGGAACAAACAAGAATCTTAATATATTTTGCTGTTACATCATGATAGACTCGAAAACACAAGGATGAGCAAACACTTGGGTGTTTCACTGTTTCAATGGTTGCCATAAAGAGTGCAGTGAGTTTGTGCGAGAGACTACATGCGTGATCGTTTGGCACACACACCTGCTGCCCCCTGCTGGACATAAAGCGAACCGTTGGCACTGCGAGTTATTATTGTTGTTGTTGTTATTATTATTATTATTATTATTGTTGTTATTATTATTATTATAATAATAATTATTATTATTACTATTAAGCATTTACAATGTTTAACTTTCGAAAATATCACGTACTAGTTTCGGTTAGTGAGCAAGAAAGGAGCGCGGATGGATGTTTGTTTCTGTGATAGATGTCTAGAGGCCTAGCCATAGAAATACATACATATATATATATTCGTATATGTTTATATATTTATATATATATATACATATATATGCGTATATGTATGTATTTATATGGGCCTAGCCGTCCAGGGATTAGTGTAGAAAAAGGGGCGCGCGTGTTTTCGTGACGTCATGCGGAGTCGCAAAACGTTTTATATTGGCGAGCAAACCCAGGATTTATGTTCAACTTGCGAGCCATATATCACTATATAATATTCTCTATTTTTTCTCTTATATTAATGAATATATATATACGTATATTCATATGTATTCATATATATGAGAGAGAAAAAACTATGGAAGCAAAATTTTATAGGTTTTTATAGGTTTCCTACTTGAAAATCCAATAAATAACCGATCGCTTTCATTTCTACGGGCGCAGAGGCCGACGTGCATTATAACTCGCTTAGAAATTCTATACCAATATATCATCACCGCCACCGCCGCCGTAGCAATGATTTGATTTCTATTCGATTTAGGCAAATAAACATAATAAAGGATTGGCGCAGCGGAAATGTTGAACTTTTGTTCGATTCGCTTCCGGCAACACAAGATAGATTACCGAGCGTATTATCCCAAAACACACACGTCCACAGCGGCGGCGACGTGATATGGATTCTGCCGTATATTTCTGTACAAAAACCAATATGTCAGTCGGCACACTAGAATTTATCATCGTGCTATATATGCTGAACGGAAGCTTCGAAACAAGGTTGATAAAAAGATATTTCGTTGCATTTACTGCCGACGAAATCTAATAAATTGCCAAATTTCTTCATACTTCGAAAGCTAATGTTGCGTAATGGCGACATGTGACGCAATGCGAGAGTGTCCGGGAGTTCTGCCAGCGTGATGACGTCACGCGAATAGGCGCAGCGACAGCCATGGCGTCCGTATAGAGTATGTATAGAGGTTTCCTATAGACGTTCGTTATATAGAGAGGACGACTAACTAGAGTATAGAGGTTTGTTAGTTAGAGAGGACGACTAACTAGAGTATAGAGGTTTGTTAGTTATAGAGAGGACGACTAACTAGAGTATAGAGGTTTGTTAGTTATAGAGAGAGTGTGTGTGTGTTTGTGTATGTGTGTGTGGTGTGTGCATGCGTGTCACGTGTGTGTGCGTGCGCATGTATGTGTTAAGGATTATTTTCAGCGGCGGAAGGTTATCGAGTTAGCAGAACCCACCCATTTTTCTCAATGGATATTCGATGCCGAAATACCCCTCCAAGTACGGCACCATGCTGATATGAGCTTCCAGAGTCGAATTCACGTACGGCTGCAGCGCCCTCTGTGAGTAGGCCCTCATCTGTGCGAATTAAAACAAGAGACCATCTTAATTACGCCATCGACACACGTGAACGGTGCATGTGAGGTTTCTTCGTGCACTATCCGATGACTGGCCGTAATTTGTGTCACTATCTACAAGTCTACATAATAAGATAATAGACATCATACAGTTTTTTGTCAATAAACATTGTTACGCGTATTTACACTGCACACATTACATATCGTAGAACAGATATTTGACGGCACCTGCCCTTTAACAAATATGTTTATCGCTGACATGGACCTTATTTGCTGAAGCTTTGAAGAATATCCCAAAGGAACCATGTCAGATAGAGCTGACAGAAAGCTCATGTTAGAATATGATAACGAAATGAGCGAAGAGTAGAAGTAGAGCATAGTAGGATAAACCCAGCAGTGTCTAGTACCTAAGATGAAACGAGCGCTGTGTACCAATATTGAATAGAGCCTATCTATGTGATGAGTGAGAATGGTAATGATACAGGGCGGTAGCCTGTGGGGGCAAGGGGGGACAGCTGCCCCCTAGATTTTGGAGCAAAATTAAAACACACCTAAAAAGGCTTTATTTTGTAAAGATTTTTTTGGTCACTTATTTATGAAAGCCTTGTCTCAGACCCACCCCTACCACACTATGGACGTCGATCAAGAGCTGCGACCGTCGCTCATCATTACACAGTTGAGTCATGAAATTTTGCCCCCCCCCCTTTCCCCCAATATGAATTTGCTCAGCCCTGTGATAGCTCCGTACGCGTATTCTGCCGTCAGGTGTCGTTCTCTCCGTGTACGTGAAGTCGCAGACGACTATGGCGACGATATACGTCGGCATGAGAATCGTCTGCTCGTAGTGATCCACCATCCAGCCGTCGCCTGGTCTAACAGCAAAAACACTACGTCATCACTACGTCATTACTACGTCATCACCACGTCATCACTACGTCATCATTACGTCATCACCACGTCATCATTACGACATAATTACGCGAACAATCACTGCGTCACCTACGGTCACGGCTACGTCACATCAGCCACACAATCTGTTCGTCATACACGCGGATTGTGATGGCGTGACTGGTCTGACGTCACTTATCTGGATCAGCACCGCGTGATGTGTAGCTTCTGTGTTCTTAGTTCTTTAGAGTGGATACTCGTTACTTATGAAAAGTATCCACCCGAAAAAAGACGTCTGCTTCTATTACCATTATACGTGCATTTCTCTGAAGCTTAGACTCTGGATGTGCAATTAAAGTCAATAAGCATATGGCGTCGGACTATTTCAATATGTTCTACGGATTGGATGTCATACATATTGCAATAAGTGCGCACTAGTAAGATCAGTTTTACGGTTTT
>NW_014578090.1:78741-81397 GCF_000485595.1 Priapulus caudatus | reverse complement strand
GGAGGGAGGAGACTACACCTTACCGACACCGCCATACATGTACAGGGAGAAGGGAGGAAGGAGAGGAGGAGAGAATACGTACCACCCACACTACATGTAGCAGGCAGAAGGGAGGAAGGCGAGGAAGGGAGCGAAGATACTATCTTACCGACACCACAATACATGATACATGAGAAGGGAGGCAGGGAGGGAGGAAGGGAGGCAGATACTACCTTAACCGACACCACCTACAGGTACCATGAGAAGGATCGGGAGACGGGAGGAATGGGAAGGACATACTTACCCTTACCCACACCAACACCATGTAACAGCGAGAAGGGTAGGAAGGGAGGAAGGCAGGAGAGCAGCCATACTACCTTACGGACACCACTACATAGTACATGAGAAGCCGAGGCGAGGAAGGAGGAAGGGGGAGGAGATACTATACTTACCGACACGCTCATGTACAGGAGAACGCGGAGGAGGGAGGAAAGCGGAGGAGATACTATCCTTACCCGATACGCCTTACATGTACAGGACGAAGGGAGGGAGGAGGAGGGAGCGGAGGAGGCGAGGCGAGGGAGGACGATACTACCCTTACCGACACCGCCTACATGATACAGGGAAGCGGAGGGAGGAGAAGGGAGGGATGAAGGGAGGAGATACTACCTTACCGACACCGCTACATGTACAGGAGAAGGGAGGGAGGGAGGGAGGAAGGGAGGAGATACTATCTTGCAAACCCCAGAGAGAAGGAAATACCGACGCATCGATCCCCGATCTCCCATCGCGCGCGTCGACCGTAAATCTGTAATCGCATTACACGTCGTCGTCGACGTCGTCCTGTCGTCTCTCGTGTGTTTGTTTAAGTTTGCCGACGCTGTCGATCAAAAAACTTGCTCGATTCCTCTCTCCTCTTTCGCCGCCGCCGCCGACGACGACGTGCCGATGGTTTGATAACGTCAGTCAATCCATATTTAGTTGTCGTCGTCGTCGTCGTCGTCGCTTGCCCCCCCCCTTCCCCCGTCGCCTGCCCCGCGGGCCTCGTCTGTCGGGAGAACCGTCTGACGTCGTCCTGACGTGGGGGACATGCATCGTGCGGACGAGCGCGAGCGCGCAAACTTTCGTTGAACTGCGCTTTCCGTTCGTGTGCGTGCGTGCGTGCGTGCGTGCGTGCGTGTATTATTATTATTATTATACAATGTCGTCGATTCTTCTTGTAAGAGTAACGATGTATCTATTGAGAATGTGTCTCCTATAACCCGTGTATTTATAATTATTAGCATGTTAGACAATATCACCATAAACTAAACGCTAGTTTTAACCAGAAATATATACCATCGCATTTATGCATCCATTGCAGATGTATCTCAGAAGGCTTTGCCGAATATAAGAGTGTTAGTGGAACCTCCCACGTGAAACTAAAGAGACGATCAGATATACGTAAAGAACATTATAAAGCAAAACAAATTCCGTAGATCGGAAAAAAAATTGCGGCGGAAATGTCAAACAGCAAGCAAATAATAACAAAAACATGCATTAGATGCAAGCGTACGTGAAAAGCGAGCAAAAAAAACGAGCAAAAAAGGAAAGCAAATGACAATCATGCAGGGGTGACGTGGTTTCAGTGCTAGAGCTTACTTGAATGGACTCGCCTCACTAACGTTCCCCTCCTGATTAAGGAAATGTGTCTGGGTCGCGTATATATCGCCTGTCGCGTAGTCCCTGCTGATGTTGATAAGTGGATAGCCCATCTGTAGCGTCCATGTGTCCATGACCATCTTTATATCGATGTCTACTTTATCGTTATCTAGTTGCTGTCGAGGGCGGTTGGCGCAATCAATAAAACACAGAATCACACAGAAAAATTACGCACGAAAAAGTTTTGTTCTAGTCGGATATCAGTGTTAGTATTACTATTGTGCTTACTGTTACTATTTGTATTACTATTATTGTTACTATTACTGTTACTATTTTTATTACTATTATTGTTACTATTACTGTTACTATTTTTATTACTTGTTGTTACTATTACTGTTACGATTTTTATTACTATTACTATTACTATCACTATTGCTGTAATTGTTACTATTATTATTATTATTTGCTATATATTGCACTTCACGTATGATTTTATAGGTTGTGGAGGATAGCATATGAACAATGTTATCCATGCAGGAGCATTTGTTTATGGTACCGTTTGGAATGATTGCCACAGCTGGTCCGTGACGGCGGCACCGTAGCTATGGTCGTGAAGAAACCTCTGTAACGATAAACCACACAAAGTTGAAATAATACTGATCTAATCATCGATCAGTGATCAACCATACGCACGTCAGAGACGTATCACCCGAGAGTATCACCCAGAGAGTATCACCCGATGGTACGGGAAACGCACTTCATCCGCGGTTTTATCTACATCTGTATCTAACCGAGTACATTCAAACAAAGTTTTGTTAGTTCAATAGTCGATTCAAGTTATAGCAGGGCTAAGTTATTCGCGTAGCTGTAGGCGCAGTACTGGTGTGAATACCACTCCCTTGTAATACATTCAGACAAACTGTGATTACGCTCTAGTTTATATATACATACATACATACATACATACATACATACATACATACATACATACATACATACATACATACATACATACATACATACATACATACATACA
>NW_014578090.1:71511-76979 GCF_000485595.1 Priapulus caudatus | reverse complement strand
AAGGATGCCAATGAGTCTTATGAGAATATAAAATGTATATTGAAACAATCGATTTATTAAAATAAAATCATGTTGTTTTTTACTTCGAAGGCGACCATTTCGAGGTGCGTCTGCTATAATATGCTTACTGGTGTGTTAGGCAGTCAGCGTGGTTAAGCTGCGGACCCTAAACTCGCCGTTGGTCGACGCTTGGTTGTCGCGCGGGACATCGAAACTGTATTGTGCAAGCATTAGCGGCTGTCCATCTTATGTATAATTATCTTTGGATACATAGATGGTGGTATAATACAAGTATGAGTGTGTTAAATACAAGAGGTGGGTTATACAAGATGGAAGTTTAATACAAGATGGCGGTTTATACAAGATTGGCATGGTTAATACAAGAATGTGGTTTAATACAAGATGGCGGGGTAATAAAAAGGGTGGGTTTAATACAGAGCATAGTGGTTTAATTAACAAAGATGGCGGGTTAAACAAGAATAAGGTGTTAAATACAAGATGGCGCGGTTAATACAAGATGGTGGGTTAATACATAATGCGGGTTAATAACAAATTGCGGGTTAATACAATGAGGTGGGTTAATACAAAGATGGTGGGTTAATACAAGAATGGTGGGTTAAGTTACAAATGGCGTGTAATACATAGAGGTGGGGTTAAATACAAGATGGTGGTTATATACAAGATGTGGGTTAATACAAGATAACTGGGTTAATACAAGATTAAATGGGTTTAATACAAGAGGTAGGGGGTTAAATACCATGATAGTGGGTTACGGATACAAATGGCGAGTTAAATACAAGATGGCATATTAAAACAAGATGGCGGTTACCTGAGTGCCACCGTTACTCTCGTGTCGCCAATCGTGTAGAGGCTGGAACTTATGAACCCGCGAAGCCAGCAATCGCGGGTCTTTCGGAATTATAGATCATCCTCTGATCTGCTCGGTTGTTAGATTAACAATCCAGTAGTTCTCCCAATCGCGTTATAACTCGGAAAATGCCGGTAATACCTATGAAATCTACGAGGGAGCAAAGGGAGCGCTAGTGTGCGGTGATTGATAAGCTGACTTGATTTTCATCGACCATGGAGAGTGTTTATTAGCAATGGGTCAACTAGTCCTCAGGTGTAAATGGCTTTATGCTTTGTCATACAAGATTTTAAAGCTCGTGTAAACGAATTATCAAAGATAATTGAAATTGCATTAGCTGCATGGCATATTATAAAATACCAAGGAAAGACGTGTGTGTGTTGTGTGTTGATGTGTGTGTGGTGTGTGTGTGTGTGTGTGTGTGTGTGTGTTTGTGTTTGTGTGTGTGTTGGTGTGTGTTGTTTGTTATGTGTGTGTGTAGTGTGTGTGTGTGTGTGGTTGTTTGATTGTAATGTATGTCGTGTGTGTGTGCTGTGTAGTGTGTATTGTTTGTTGTGTTTGTGTGCTGTTATGTGAGTGGTGTGTGTGTGTGAAGTGTGTGTGTGTTTTGATGTAATGTGGTGTGATAGGATGTGTGCAGCGTTGTCGATCGTGTAGTGTTGCCGTGACGCATGTAATGATAGTTAAAAGGATATAAATTTTCTAGCAGCGGGGTTTCGAAGTGCCGACCCACCCATTTTTTCATCACAATGGATAAATTCGATGGCCAGAAATACCCTCCAAGTACGGCGACACATCTGATTATGAGGCGTTCCAAGATCGAAGCACGTATCGCATGCAGCGCCTCATCTGTGGAGCTAGGCCCTCATCGTGCGAAATATTAAAAACAAGAGCCATCAATAATTACGCCATCGACACACCGTGAACAAGTGTATGGGAGGTTTCACTTCGTGCACTAATCCGATACTGGCCCGTAATTGTGTCAAGCTATCTATCAAGTCTACATATTTAGATAATTACAATCATATCAGTTTTTTGTCAATAAAACATTGCGTTACGGCGTATGTTAAAGTGACACACCAATTACATATCTGGTAGAAACAGATATTTGACGGCACCCTGCCCTTTAAAAGCAAAGTATGTTATATCGCTTGACATGAACCTATTTGACTGAACTTTGGAAGAATATTCCCAAAGGAACCATGTCAGATAAGGGCGAACAAAGAAAGGCTCATCGTTAGAACATGTATAACGAAATGAGCGAAGAGTAGAAGTAGGAGCATAAGTAAAAGGATAAACCCAGCAGTGTACTAGTACCTTAAGGATGAAACGAGCGGCTTGTACCATATTGAAATTCGGCGTCCTAGTTAATGTGATTGAGTAGAGAAGGGTAATGATTACAGGGCGGTAGCCTGTGGGGCAAGGGCGACAGCTGCCCCCGACTAGATTTTGGAGAGCAAAATTATTAACACAGCATAAAAAGGACCTTTATTTTTTAAAGATTTGTTGGTGCAATTATTCCATCGAAAGCCATGTCCCCAGACCCAACCCGCTACCACACTATGAACGGTCGATCAAGAGCTTGCGGAACCGTCGCTCATTCATTAACCCAGTTGATCAGTGAAAATTTTGCCCCCCCTTTCCCCAAATATAGAATTTGCTCAAGCCCTGATGATAGCCTCCGCGTGCGATAATTCTGTCGTCGGTGTTCGTTTTACCAGTGTACGTGAAGTCCGCAGACGACTATGGCGACGATGTACCGTCAGGCATAAGAATCGTCTGCTCGTAGTGATCGCACAATCCAGACCGTTCGCTCTGGTCTAACAGCAAAAACACTTACGTCATCACTAACGTCATTACTAGCCATTATTACTCATCATTACGATCATCGTCGAACGCATCATTACGAACATAATACGCAATAATCACTGACTGCGTCAACCAACGTACCACGGCTACGTCCATCACCAACACACCCCGTTCGTCATAAAACGGATGTGATGCGCTGGCTTGTCTGACGTCACTTACTGGATCAGCACCGGGCGTGAATGTGTATGCTTCCATGTACCTGTGTTTCTTAAGTTTCTCAGAGTGATATCGTTATTATGAAAGTATCCACGAATGACGTCTAGCTTTCTATACATTATACGTGCGTTTCACTGAAGCTTAGACTCTGATGGTCAATTAAAGTCAATAAGCATATGCGTCGGATATTTCAATATGTTCTCGGATTGATGTCATACATTTGCAATAAGTGCGCCACTTAGTAAGATCAAGTTTTACGGTTTTGCTTGAGTAACTATTACAGTTTTCCACTCAGTATAGGCGCGCATCACCTAGTAGTTATGAATGACATTACCTCGCTTCGGTGTATTCTATGTCCATGTTAGATATGGAGATCAGATCACGTGGGCGTATCACGTGTATCGTGAAGGTGGCCTTGAGACTCGGTTCATCGAAACAAGGGAACACCTGGCGGGCGTCAGCTGGCGCCATCTGTGTTGTGGCCAACCATCTGTAAAGTAGCGTTAAACATGCTCTTTTGTTAGAAGATGGCTATATGTAGTTAAACTACGTAGAGCTTAAACAGGTCTTGTTCATCGTACATCTCATTTGCGGCAAATTACAACATATATTTTTCAACATTTTTTTTCTACTTATCGCAAGGTTGCTGCTAATGTGTACGCACAGTGATATATAAGCATACTGCGACAAAGCT
Organism: Priapulus caudatus; assembly: GCF_000485595.1. Classification (NCBI taxonomy): domain Eukaryota; kingdom Metazoa; phylum Priapulida; class Priapulimorpha; order Priapulimorphida; family Priapulidae; genus Priapulus; species Priapulus caudatus. The sequence continues at coordinate 73,392 of NW_014578090.1, read as the reverse complement.
TCAAAAAAACACCACAAGGGAGCGTAACGCATTCGCAACACTGTTTCACTACTGCTGCCAACTGAGAGCGAATGCACGAAAAGGAACCGAGTGGGTGGCTTAAAGAAGTTCGAGCAAGTCCCAGAGCATTTAAGCACATGTTATATTCGGAAGAGAGACGTTCTCTTCTTAGATGGATAGTTGAAAATGCTGACACACTCGAATGCTAGTGCGCTTTGCTGTTGGGTACACCTATATATTAGTGAACCCCTTCTTCAACCTCATCATCATAATCTTCTTCCTCTTCTTCTTCTTCTTTTTCTTCTTCTTCTTCTTCTTCTTTTTTTTCCTCATCTTGTTGTTGTGTTCTTATTCTTCTATATTACCATCATCATCATCATCATCATCATCATCATCATCATCGTCCTCGTCATCATCATCATCATCATCATCATCATCATCATCGTCATCATCATCATCATCATCATCATCATCATCATCATCATCATCATCGTCATCACCATCATCATCATCATCATCATCATCATCATCATTATCTTATTTTTATTATTATTATTATTATTATTCTTATTCTTTTTCTTTTTCTTTTTCGTCGTCGTCTTCTTCTATCCCTCTTTCGTGTTCTTCCTTTTCTTCCCGACAACAACAGCAGTAACCAAGATAGGACTCAAACCTCGTGTCCATCAGTCCAAGGTTCTGCATGCTTCTCTCTCTCTCTCTCTCTCTCTCTCTCTCTCTCTCTCTCTCTGTGTGTCTCTGTCTCTGTCTCTGTCTCTCTCTTTCTCGTAGACACGCTCCACTTCCTCCTTTTGTCTTCATCGTTCCCGACGGTACATTTAAGGGAATTACTTTCTGGCTCGCTGCATGCGCTCCTGTAGCATGATAGACTACCCCCTCATAACAAACGACCCCTCCTTATACACTGAACATGGGCAATAAAGATCAATTTTTCATGCGCATGCGCCACATTAGACATTTCCATGCCCATGCGCCATGTATAAATGAGGGGGGAAGTTACCATAGGGGGTATATATGATATATGCCATACTACACCCTGTGCTTGCTCGTTCGCGTACGAGCGATATCCCGCGATCGGTTTATTTCGTATTGATTTTTGCCGATGATGATATTGTCGTGATCGGTAGTAATCGATGATTTACGGAAGGGTTTTTTGCGGTGTTTTTTTTTGCAGTTTGCAGGAAATATCGATGCATCTGCCATTTGCCTGTGTCGCTCGTGTGTGGATGGCAACCGGAGCGTGGTTGTGATTGGATTGTTTCGCTATCAGTGAAAAGCAAGTCTCAAGCTAGCTGCGTGCGCGCACACACACACACGCACGCACGCACGCACGCACGCACGCACGCACGCATGTACGCATAGAGAGAGAGCGAGAGAGAGAGAGAGAGGGCGAGCGAAAGGTGTAGAAAAAAAGAAGAAGAGAAGAGTGGGGGAGAGATACAAGTCCACGTACGAACTTACAAACAAATATATATATACATATATATAACCAGACCAGCAGCGTCACTGTTCGCGCATGCGCTGAACTGTTCGCGCATGCGCTGAACTGCCCGCGCGCTTCCTTACGAATTGCATTGTGCCGACGTTAGTGCTGCATGGATGATTGTCACCGGTTGTTGTCGTCGTCGTCGTCGTCGTCGTCGTCGTCGTCGTCGTCGCAAATGAGAAATCCGCGCAAATCTTTAGCGAACCAGTGAGGAATAAAATTCAACTGTGTAACGGAGGAATAAGAGGAGGAGGAGGAAGAAGAAGAGGAGGGACAGGGGGGATGCATTACGGAATGGATGCATGCGGTTGCGAGAGTTTAAAAGCGTCGTTTCGTCTTAGTATTAGTATTGGTTTTAGTATTGTCGCTTATATATA
>NW_014578090.1:61382-71501 GCF_000485595.1 Priapulus caudatus | reverse complement strand
CCATCATAAACATCCTCATCATCATCATCATCATCATTATCTTATTTTTATTATTTTTATTATTATTATTCTTTTTCTTTTTCTTTTTCGTCGTCATCTTCGTCTCTCCCTCTTTCGTGTTCTTCCTCTTCTTCCCGACAACAACAGCAGTAACCAAGATGGGACTCAAACCTCGTGTCCATCAGTCCAAGGTTCTGCATGCCAGTCATCAGGAAATCGCCAGATGACACCCTCTCTATGTAGTAGAACTACAAGCACAACTATATACGTTTATATAGCCAACTATATACGTTTAGCCAACTATATACGTTTAGCCAATTATATACGTTTAGCCAATTATATATCCGTTAAAAAACTTGGCTCTCAATTCTCTTAACTGCGATGCGTCTCTCTGGCGGGGATAATAGGAAGCACAGGGAAGCGATCCACTTAGAAGGACACAGCGACCTAGTTCGTGGCCCACGATACGGATAGTAAGCTGGTACTGCTATATGAAACACTGACCGATAACACGACCTTTATTGAATTTCCTGACCGGTGCATATATCGCATGTTTACGCGCCTGAAATCGCGTCAGATTATGTAAAGACAGCAACGAGAGCACGTCTTCTGCAAATACGGACAATATAGCAGGAAATTAGAACATTGTAATGCTAGATAGAAAGTGAGCTTAATAGCTCTATAATAATAGCTTATTATAAGCTATAGAGTGAAAGATAAGTCCTCTATGAGATAGGTCATAAGAAAAGTCTTCTTCGCACACCGATTTTCTGATTTCCGGATAAAAATCTCAGTTATCTTAAATAAACATGATGCACGTGCTGGAAAAACACTGGAGACACGGAAAGAAAATGAGAGCAAATAAGTGAAAGTGAGGGCCCGATGTTCCATGAACAGGAGGAGAAAGTTAACAAGCTGAAATGTGCTGAGTAATCCACCCAGTGATATCTACACGTGTATCTTTGTGTTTGTCTGTCTGACTGTCTGTTTCTTTCACCGTTAGTTTGTGTTCGTGTTTGTGGTGGCACTGGTGGTATGAGTCTGTGTATACCTGTGTGTGTGTGTGTGTGTGTGTGTGTGTGTGCGTGTGCGTGTGCGTGTGCGTGTGCGTGTGCGTGTGCGTGTGCGTGCGCGTGTGCGTGCGCGTGTGCGTGTGTGTAGACACTACTAGACATATGATATATGTCAGCCCCGATACCTTGTGGAGCCATCCTCGGCAACATACGAGCTTCTATACAAGCCCCTGCGTTCATCCGTCAGCTTTCCCTCATACTGCATGAACACCTCGTACGTGTTCCCAACCTGCAGCTGCTGCCACAGATTTACAATCACATACTCATTCACCGTGTCATAGTCGACGCTGTGCACGCCGACGTCGCGCGCCACGCCGCTGCCGACGTTTCCGGTCTGTCGCACCGCCACCGACGTCCGCCGTCGATCGCCAACTTCCGCCAGTGAGGAAGATCCGGTTGTCGCGTGCGTGCACGACGACGGTGACGTCGACCGTTCCGCGGAAGGTGAACGCGTCGTCGGCGCGCGTGTCCAGCGACGTCTCCAACCAGACGTTCGTAAATGCCGCGGCCGACAGCCGACCGTCGGGCAGGCGCGCCGAATCATGCGGCTCGAACGTCGGCACCGCCGGCACGTCTTGCGTTCGCAGCGTGACGCAATGTAGACGACGACGCCGACGCCGACGACGACGGCGACGAAGGCGAGGAGGACGGCAATCGCTTGGCATGCCGAGAGACGCAGCGTGCGCTTGCCGTTGTCAATGTTGCCTTCTTGTCTCATGTCGTACACGTAGCCCGCCATCTTGTTTAGAATTCGTCTGCGGTGGTATGCGCAGGCATGGTCTACGGGCGTGCGCGCGGGAAAGACTCTACTAGTAGTAGCAGGTATAGAACTGCTACTAATGCTGAACTAGCGTCAGGTTCACGTTGATGTTGTGTGGATGTGTGTGTGTGTGCGCGCTCTTATCTCTGCACCCGTGTGTTTGACTTCTGATCTAGCAGCATACGCGTGGACACTCATGGTGCATGCAGTGGGCATGTTTACGATATGTCGAGTAGCATATATATATATATATATGTATATATATTCAAATATATAATATATATATTACATATATATATTCCCGCGCTAGGAAGGTACACATTAATAACAGAATTATTGATAACGCGTACCAGAAGATAAGCAAAACTATTACGGTTCGTCGAGTTGTCGAAAAATTAGAAGAGAAACACAAATAGACAGAGAGAGGGGGAGGGGAAGAAGGAGAGAGTCGAGAGGAAAGAGAGAGAGAGAGAGAGAGAGAGAGAGAGAGAGAGAGAGAGAGAGAGAGAGAGAGAGAGGGGAGGAGACTGAGAGCGAGAGGGAAGGAGCGAGAGAGAAAGAGAGAGAGAGAGGGAGAGAAAGAGAGAGAGGGGGAGAGAAAGATAGGTGAACAAAGAACAGATGTATTTTATAAAAATCATACAATAAAAAGACGATACAATTATGTGAGGCTTGGTGTTGTTGACTTTTACTACATTATAACAGTTCTATGAGAATTTAAATATATTGCTATTCATATAACAAGCTGATAACACCGCGGATATCATATATCGGTCGTTTCAAAGTTCATGCGTTTATTGCAGCATATTATCACTAAACCAGAGTGCTTCGACTTTAGATGGTAGATATATAGCCACACGGTGTTTTCGAGCAGAATAGGGAGCACTGCACATTAACTAACACTACATCTATACTAACGATAGAAATGATATCAAGAGCTAATAATACCTGGTGTAGTAAGAGTACCAAATTTGGGCATGTGACATCAATTATCAGCGCTCTAAGCGGTGACGGAAACCGATAGCCAAAATGCGTAGGGGCGTTGAGGTAGGTGAATAAAGTTGATGCGAGGCGGCGTGAGGCATGTGGGAGCTAGGGGAGCCAATATCTCAGCATAGGAGTATCGTATTGACAAGCGGTTGGTCTTGTTTTAGAGAACAAAGAATTATTCTAGACTGGCAGGCAAAGTAGAATAATGTTGTCGTGAAATAGCACTATTTTCCCGTTTTTCCGTTGTACACTCTAGGTATTATTAGCTCTTGATGATATGTGTATATGTAATAGAAACACAACGTGTGAAATGATCGCGGATTGGATGAGCTCAGAATTCAGTTATAGCTTAGAGCTAATAATACATGCTATAATGTACAATATACAATAATATAATATATTGTAAAGTGTGGTTTGCAGATGTTAGAAATAGTAGTTGGGTGTTTAGAAATGTCGCGACGGTGGTTGCATATAATGGTAGATAATTCCTTATTATCTACTTCTGATAATGGGTTAGTCGGCGGCAGCGCGTTTGATGTAGTATGGATGATGGAGACGAGAAACGGTTGAGAGTCAGTTGTTGTGCATGTGGGCAGCGGGTGTGGTTGTCCGCGCGCGCGATTGATTTCTTTGTTGGCTAGAAACGTATAAATGAAAGGTTCTTGGTTGAAGGAGGACGGACGAGAGTGTGCGGGTCACGCGGATGCGTGCCTCTGTGCGCACGCACGGGGGTGCGACTTTTGAGAAACAATAATAATATTTGGTAAACACAACTGCTTGGACTTTGGAGTTTCCATTCTTCATCTCTACAACAAATCCACTTTGAAACGGGTAACATCACCTCATCTTTATTACATTTTTGGTGCCGTCGACAGTTCGAACCGGGTTTGCGGACATAACGCAAGATGCTACCACTACAAACGATTCACGAGCCACGGAGCCACGGAAGATACTACGCAAGGAAGATGGAGACGGAAGAATTAAGACACAGGAGGAGTCGCTGGGTACACCGCTGGCAAGACGACTGGAGAGAGAGAAACGGAGAGCAGACGAGAGAGCAAGAGAGACGGAGGAAGAGATAAGAGAGAGATAGAGAGAGGGAGAGACGGAAGGAAAGAAGGCAATGCCGAGACGCCGAAACAGACAGATGCCGTGAAAGCCACGGAAGCCGAGAGAAGAAGCTAGAAGAAAGAAGAGGAAGATATAATGCCGTGGTAAGTCATACATTTTTCCTAGTAAAAATTTCGCTGTGCTAACGCTGTTTACTGTCGCCTGACTGCTAAGTATACTGACGATATTGCCTGTTGCACATTTATGTAAGTGGAGCGCGGACGGTTTGTGCGATAATTTTAGACGCGTTATAGGGTGCATAAGGTATAGAGAGCGTTACACGGGCTAAGATAGATAGCCGTGGCACGCGTGTGATAAAGGGCGAAGAGGGCCCTACGCGAACGTATTCGTGTCACGCGTCACGTTTAACGCATGGAAAAGAGGTTAGCATACGCGGCTAAAGTTATGTCTCTGTAAAGACAAGTTGCGTACACGGTCCGAGAGAAGGACTACGGGGGATTTCTGTGGCAGCATATATACTCTGGGAATCCTCCACATAACGTGTCAGGGAGCACGGGATATAGATACGCTCGATGTGTAAGTACCCTATGATACTAGGGCGTACCTAAACGATATAAGGATTCGTTCAGTCACGCCATAGTGAAGGCACAGTAGATAATCGTATGATATATAGTTATGCACAGGTGTATAGTTGGATACTATAGAAGGCTGGCAACGCGATAATGGCAAGCACAGATGATTAGTTATTTTGGGAAAAATGTGACGCGGAATACGGCAGAGTATATTTAGTTAGGAACATGTTGTTATGACATATAATAGGCATGTTAATACAGTAAATGTGTGAACAGTGTTTGTTGTTGTTACATATCGATAGCATATATAGGAATGATTGTGTATGCATGGGTACCCATATTTTAAATAGATTGTAAATATTGTGGTGCAGTCTGCTAATTTTTATTATTTATTAATATTGTGATTCACTTTTGCTTATAGTATATAAGCAAGAAGGTTCTAGTATCGGGGACCATAGTGAATATCGATTGAGCAAGATATGAATTTTAGGGGTAAATGAAGAGAGTGTGCGGGTCACGCGGATGAGTGCCTCTGTGCGCACGCACCGATGTGCGACTTTTGAGAAACAATAATACTATTTGCTAAACACAACTGCTTGGACTTTGGAGTTTCCCTTCTTTATCTCTGCAACAAATCCACTTTGAAACGGGTAACATCACCTCTTCGTTACAATATAATAATAATAATGTATATAATGTATATAATGTATATATATATGTATAATATATGTATATTATTATGTATAAGCTATGTATAAGCTATAGTATATTATTAACTATATTGAAGACATACAGAGAGACATATAGTAAGGCTGATACATGGAATGCATGCAGGGACATGGTGAGGATGCACGCAGACACACGGCGCATGCGCGAGCAGACGACTAGCGGCGCTGTTTCGTCGCCAGGCAACCGCTTGTTTAGTGTTTACGTTCGGCGGAGTTGGCGACTTGGCGTGCTAACTCAAGCCATCGCTCGCTATTACGCAAGATACTACGAGAACGAATCAGGTAAAACGTTGTTATAAGCGTAATTCTATGCGGTGACAATAGGTAAACTTCGTTTGCGGTTATATTACGTGCCTCGTAGCCTCCCGCTATACTATCTACATATGATTGCGTATATACCTCGTACTCGGTTCGTAGTCTGACAGTATAGTAGGCCTATAGCTTTGAGCCGCTATAGACTATAGCCTATACTAGAGTATAGGCTCAAAAAACGATCGGGGAGCTTTGTTCGATAGAGGTTCGGTATGTGTATTGGTGATTGTGTATTCTCGCAGCTGGTTGCATAGATACAATAATTTAACACAACAAGAGTAGTAGAGGAGTAACAAACCTAGCTCTAGTACTATAGCCCGCGGATAGCTGCCTGCGGCAGGCCTGATAGGCAGGCGGTTAGGCCTGCGGCAGCTATCAGCGGGCTATAGTACTAGAGCTATAAGTTTAACAAACCCTTTTTGGGTTACTTTATAGGTCAGACTCGGGTTTTATATTCACTATTCCTACAATAATGTAAGACAACAGATTAGGATCTGTTCTATTCATTGAAATATATAAAGACACTACTACTATATACTAGTACTATGTATATACTAGTTTATCTTTATATATTACTGTATTACTATGTGTCTACTATTGAAACCTCGTTCGGTTAAGTTTTAGTTTGTGTTAGTTAGTTATGTCGGGACAGTGCCCGATGGTGTATAGGCACGTGATCGTGTAGGTGGTAATGTTCTAAATCCTGCGTTGTGTTATTGTTCTTAACCCGTGGTCTCGTTTCGCGTTTGCGTTTCCGCTTGAAGGAATGTCAGCTAGTTCCCCTGTGTCCGGTGAGGCGTAGTAACGAAGATAACACCAATGATTAACACAAATCCATGAATGAGTTTTCCACGCACAATAATTTATTATCGCTCACGATACACTCGTGAGCAAGAGTCCAGAAATATATCAGCACAACATATGCCTCTGTCCGTCCGTCCGTACGTCAGTCTCTGAGGTTGTCTGTCTGGCAGTCTTTTAAGTCGTCCGTCCGTCCGTACGTCAGGATTTTCCAACACAGTGAGAATATATGCGCGCACAAGGAGAGCTCTCGAGCCTCTAAGGTGTGTCATATATATATATAACTAGCCAGGTTACGTCATCTTATTCTACGCGCGCGTGAGACCGTGCTATATACACGTGTACAGGTTCTTCTCTAATAATATGTCGCACATCTAGCGATCACGTCTCGTCCACGTGTACACATGCATGTAGTCGACATTAGGTTACTCCAATGCGAACGTGCTGAACTCCGAAATCTGCCTTCACAGATCCGGGTGTGTGTCACACGCAGTAGAATGAACATCCTGTGTGTCGCCTTCTTAGCTAGTCACATATATAATTTTACTATAACTATTTGAAATTAATTACTTTAACTGAGCAGTTACTTTTGAATAAAACAATAAGAATGAACTCCGCAATGTTACACTATATTACTACTATGGTTCTGTTACTGTTACTGTTAGTTTACATTATTCGTCCTAATATCTTTTCTCGCATATTATTTTATTGATATTCTCTAGGGCTATTAGCAGTAACGATCGTACTTCGGCTATCAAATCTAACACTCCTGTCGGGTTCTCGGTCGTAGAAGGGAAAGATATGCTACGTCGGGTTTTTCATTTGTATGTACGCGCTAGTGTGTGATCGATTTGTATATATATATATATATAGTGTGAGTTCTTGCAGGTGTCACACCTATTAGCGAGGTTTTCAGTGGAGATTTGCATGAGTAAAGCTGCTTATACGGAGTAACAGATGCAGGGATGGGCAATTCGTGTCAGGTGAGTGCTCCTCAAGATATTCATATATCCTTAAAACGATGTATTTATTATTAATATTATTATTATTTATTATCATTATCATTATTATTATTATTATACACACGTATGCACGCACGCACGTACGTACGCACGTATGCACGAACGCACGTACGTACGCACACACGCACGCACGTACGCACGCACGCACGCACGCACGCACGCACGCACTCATGTACTCACTCACACACTCACCCGCCCTCTGTCTGTCTGTTCGTCCGTCTGTCCGTCCGTCCGTCCGTCTGTCCGTCCGACCGTCCGTCCGTCCGTGTCTGTTCGTCTGTCTGTCGCACCTTTTGTCTCTTATAACCTTTTATCCTTCATGTCTTTCTCTTTCTCCCTGTCTCTCCTTCTGGAACGCCGTAGTATGACCCAGATACTACTAACAATATACATATATATAATATCAAGAGCGTATAAAGAAGGTTCTTTAAGAAGGCTTCTTTATACGCTCTTGATAATATGTCATATTTCAATATAAACTACTAACAATGCATATGCCATATTTCAATATAAACTACTAACAATGCATATGCCATATTTCAATATAAACTACTAACAATACATATGCCATATTTCAATATAAAATATTGAAAATATTTCTGCAGAACATACTTGTCTTGATTTACTCCCTAAGTGCTAGCCTTTCATACTCCCTTTAATATGGCCTTCATATAGCCTTTCATATCTATATCATATCTATATCATATCTATATCATATCTATATCATATTTCAATAAGATTTTAAGATAGCCTTTCAACTGATCCAACGTTAGTCAAGAATGCGCGATAGAGGCAAGGACGCACCTCGTGCACGGTGGTCTACCGTAAATAATATATAAGCCTATTAATATTAATATATGCCACAACAGCGATCCACGCCCCTGCCTGGTTTTTCCGTCTGATCGGCGACATTACTGTGTCGCACGCACTGTGCACGCGGATCACCAGGCAATGCGCAGCCGACATTGTACATATAACGTTGATGTGTCACCAGCGCTGGTTGCTATCAACACTGTCCCAGTTACGGGGCAAAACGGACTGACACGATGCGATTCCGCTTGCTGCTGTTTCATTCGCCGCAATGGTCGACATTCTGCTATCAACACTGTCCCAGTTACGGGGCAAAACGGACTGACACGATGCGATTCCGCTTGCTGCTGTTTCATTCGCCGCAATGGTCGACATTCTTTCTACACAAACAAGCAGTGTTTAGGGGCGTAGCTAGGGTGAAATAGATGTGTACGCACCCGGGGGGTCAGGGGGTCCTTCCCCCCGAAAATCTTGTAAAGGTAGATCGCAGGAAATGGTATTTGAGGCACTTTTGTGTAAATGTACAGCCTTCATTCTGAGTACGACAATTATCTTTTTAGTGGAACTATTCTCTTCATGAGCAACAAGATGTGATCACTAAAGATCACTATAACCAATCATGTAATTTTTGTTTCATTATCAAGACATGTTGAACTAACGCACATTCTTAAACTCTCTCTTTCTCTCTCCCTCTCAGTGTGCGTGCGTGCGTGCGTGCGAGCGAGCGTATGCGTGTGCGGGTGCGCGTGGACGCGTGTGTGTGCTCAAACACACACACATCACTCATTGCACATCACATCACGTACCGGCATTGTTTAAGTCGCGTTCATTATTCAATATGTAGGGGTGACCACCGCTGGGATGAGGGCGACAGCAAAACTCTTTCTTGGAATTGTGAAAAAACTGCAAAAAAGCTCAAAAAAGCTCAATTATATAATTTAACCTATGCATCAGGTGACGTTTTGTACAGCCGCGCGACTATGTAAAAATATTGTTAGTCCAACAGAGGGGGGTAGCTAGCCACCCAAGCCACCCCCCTCCCTAAATCCGCCACTGCTGTAGTAAGCTTGTGAGTAGAGATATCTCAATAGACATATGTCGAGATGAGGACCAGTCTACGCTGGATGACAGTGTGTGAAAATGGTTGAATCAAGAGATCAAAAATTCTTTTAAAATCAATGAAACATAAATTCGCGCTAAACGCTAAATAAAATATAACGGTTCACGGTAAATAAACAGACATAAACATGACTGACTCTCTCTCTCTCTCTCTCTCTCTCTCTCTCTCTCTCTCTCTCTCTCTCTCTCTCTGGGTTTTTTTCTCTTTCTCCCTTCTCCCCCCCTCTAATTTCCTGCTCAACTGGCCAGCGGTCAGACCATACAGCTACTACCCCGTCAGGTGGAGCTTGTAGGGCCGATATAAATCGTGGGCTCTAGCACCCCAAACTGTTACACGTACGGGCCTTGGACCGCGGCTCCGGTTACTCTGTTTTGCCTACGCATTGTGCGTGGGTAACGCACGCCAGCAGCAGCGGCATGGCTGGCTGAGTAGAACGCCTCTATGCTATGCAGCTGGCATTTTCGCTTGGCTTGTTTCGCGCATCGGGCAGAGGGGGCTGGCTCGTGATGAGTGCAAGTAACTGCAGTTAATGACAATGAAACTGGCTTTCACTGCGGGGTCGGAGTCACAGTTCTTCCATCCATCGCTTCTTGCGCGGCAGTGGTGATGCGGCGGTGATGATGAGTCCCCGAATTGACTTCTTGTGTGAGCGCAGGGATGTCTACGCGAATGTTGATGCTATGGACGAGGTCCTCTCCTTATTTAGCGTTGGATGATCATATCATATATATAATAATAATATATGAAATATATATATATAATTATATATATATTATATTTTATATCATATAATTAGGCCATATAGATATATAATATCATATATATGTGTGTGTGTGTGTGTGTGTAGTGTGGTGTGTGTT
>NW_014578090.1:58483-60948 GCF_000485595.1 Priapulus caudatus | reverse complement strand
TTCTCTCTTCTCTCTTCCTCTCATTCTCTTTCTGTCCGATCTCTCTCGTCTTCCGTCTCGTCTCTCTCTCTTTCTCTCTCTCTACTCTGTCGCTCTCTGCACACCTTCTCTCTCTCGTCTCGTGTGCGTGTGCGTGTGCGTGTGCGTGTGCGTGTGCGTGTGTGTGTGTGTGTGCGTGTGCGTGTGGGTGTGGGTGTGGGTGTGTGCGTGTGTGTGCGTGTGTGTGTGGGTGGTTATCCATGTACGTACACGACTACACGCGTACATGTCAGCGTAGGTGAAGACCACATGCATGTGCCAATCTTCTATATTTATGATAGCAAGATTACATCATTGCACATATGAATATATATATATATACATATGTGTGTGTGTGTATATATATATATAGCACATACGCTGTGGGTGTCGATTTATAGCGCATATATATATATATAGTCAAGAGCGTATTAAGAATCTTCTTAAGACGCTCTTGATATTGTGTATGTACACGGTATAAATCGATATACATCAGGAGTAGATAATAGGGAGGGATAATAGGGATAGGATTCCCTATTATCTACTCCTGATATACACACATAACGTGCTGCTGCTGCTGCTGCTGCTCCTGCTGCTGATAATAACTGCACTGGTAAAGCGAATTGCTCACAGTCTGTGCGCTGTCTTGCACAGTCTCTTGCTCAGTCTGTGTGCTCGTACATTATGCCGTACGTTGTAGAAAGCTAGGGAAATGAGAGCGAAGGTTTCATACTAATTTCGCATTTCGCTGGGACTCAGGCAGCGTCTGAACCCCACTACCTTTACTACCGCCGTTCCCTGCACTAACACCAAATGATTCATTCCTTAATACCACTCCCTATTCATCTACTCCCTTCACATAATTCCCTTCTCTAACACTGTTTCCTCATCTAACATGTCTTCCTCTCTATTCATCTACTTCCTTCAGATAATTCCCTTCTCTAACATGGTTTCCTTCTCTAACAATGTCTCCTTCTCTATTCATCTATTCCCCGAAATCTTACCGTTCTCTAATCCGTACAGTGACACCCGGCTTCTATTGAAGACGAATGAAGCCCTAATGAAGCTGTCCAGGTGATTATCCGCACCTAATTAATTAGATAGGATGGTGTCTGCGTCATTGATACTTCCAAATTGCTATGATCCATCAGTGCTGTAATTGCCTGCCCTCGTGGAGTATTGTAGGTTAATAAACCTGCAGCCATAGCATTGGTACATAATCAGTACATCTTAATTGTATGAAGTTATGTTGAGCTTATTGTAACACTCTTCATTTTTCCCTTACCTGCTTCTCTACTAGTTATTCTCGAATTTTGTTTCGCCCCCTCTCTCTCGATCTCCCGCTCGCTCTCCTTTTACATTTTCGCCTCGCTCTCCCACTCACGTTCCTACTTTCCCTTCGCTTTTCTTTTCTCTCTGCCTTACCTATCGTTCTTCCTCACACTGTCCCTCTCCCTCTTCCCCTCTCGCTCTCTCTCTCCTTTTCCCTCTCACAGTCCCTCTCCCCCTTCCTCCTCTTTCCTTTTCCTTTCTCCTCTCTCTCCTTTTTCCTCTCACTGTCCCTCTCCCCTTCCCCCTCTTTCCTTTACCTATCGCCTCTCTCTCCTTTTTCCTCTCACTGTACCACTACTAACCTCTCCCTCACGCTCTGGCGGCCGTTGTCAGAAACATCGTAAAGTTAATGCTAATGTTAATGCTAAGATAGCACTTACGACTAATGTTAATGCTAAGACTAATTATTATTTTAGACTAATTAATTTTGTTTCTGACAACTGGCCCCTGATTTGCTACACATGACAGCCATGCTCACTACGCAGGTACCCTCACCTGCACTCACACTAAAACACTCACTCACTCACTACACCTTGCGCTTGTAGTCTGAGTTTCCCCGTATATCGGCTAACTGTTGAACGTGCTTTTGCGTGAGAATCGGGTTTACTAACAACAGGTGAGAACAGGTGCTGCCATTCTTGCGTTGCCCACACCGAGCAAGAGTGCAGGAATAACGAACCATTCGATCGCAACCTTGACGATTATCATTCGCTAATGAGTGAAGACATTGATTGGTTACCGTTAGTTGCCTAGCCTCGTCTCATTCACACAGGGGCTGCGGTGAGGGTTTTGATAGAGGCTTGTACTCCACTACTATGTGACTGTGCTCTGTACTACTCTGGATCAAGGCCTATAGATAAACAGGCCTATAGATAGATATAGATAGATAGATATATATAGATAGATATATAGGTTTATCTATAGGCCTTGCTCTGGATAGTATCCGGAGTGAATAATAGATCATAAATACAAACAACAATTGTTCTATTATTCACTACTGATACTATCAAGAGCTAATAAATATCTATGGTACTATATAATAATAAAATATAATAAATAATAATAATATATAATGATAATAATAATAATAATAAATAATAATATATATAATAATA
>NW_014578090.1:54605-57027 GCF_000485595.1 Priapulus caudatus | reverse complement strand
CACACACACACACACACACACACACACACACACACACACACACACACACACACACACACACACACACACACACGCAAACGCGTGAGCAACTGTTCAACAATTCATTTCGTGTTCGCTAACAGGATAAGTATCAGTCGGTATTCATACAAAAGCAGTACAGAAACGAGAACGCAAGGCAACGACCGTGTGTGAATAGCGTTCACCATTCTTTATTCCAGATGAAAATGCCGAGGTAACATCATCGGGTGATGTTGGCATAGATGTTTCTGTGCTGAAAGAAGGGAACCTAGTCATTATATTTGTCGTTGGTGAGTATATATATATTGTTGGATCGATACGGAGGGCAGCGTCAACACTGAAACCCGACGGGGAAATAGACATATTTGGGAAAACATACTGGAATGATGAAACGGAATACCTTAGATTACACTTAGGTGCCAAATTCAATAGCATAATAACTTATTCATTTTATAGCATCGTCCGGAATTATAACAACACATCACATTTGTCGAGACAGCACACGTTAGAAGAATCTAACGACACTACAGGTACACAACGCACGCACACACACACGTGCACACGTACAAACACATACCCACACACACACACACTCTCTCTCTCGCACACACACAAATTCAATAGCATAATAACCTATTGCATTTTATAGCATCGTCCGGAATTATAACAACACATCACATTTGTCGAGACAGCACACGTTAGAAGAATCTAACGACGCTACAGGTACACAACGCACGCACACACACACACACGTGCACACGTACAAACACATACGCACACACACACACACACACACTCTCTCTCTCTCTCACACACACACACACACACTCTCTCTCTCTCACACACACAAACTCAATAGCATAAAAACCTATTGCATTTTATAGCATCGTCCGGAATTATAACAACACATCACATTTGTCGAGACAACACACGTTAGAAGAACCTAACGACGCTACAGGTAAAGAAACGTAAAAAAAACACCTCAGACAGAATAAACCTACACTAACATATTACAACTGCGACTGATGGGAGCTAGTCAGCGTTGTCAACATGGCGCCGGATACTTCTGCCAAAACCCCGGATGCCCTCAATGGAATCAGCCCCCTCTAGTGTGCTAGTCCGTATTTCTTCTTCTATCAAGCGCAGTATTATGACGCTTTCAGGAGGACCTGGTTCGGGTAAAGGAACCCAGTGTGCAAAGATCGTAGAGAAGTATGGCTTCACACAGCTTTCTGCGGGAGACCTGCTGAGGGCGGAGGTCGCGTCTGGATCTGAGAGAAGCAAAGAGTTCAACGAAGTGATGGAGAAGGGGGAACTACTGCCGATGGTAATGCGAAGGGGATCCTAAGTAACGTGAAGGGACTAAAGCGAAGTGTTTCCACGCGCACACATTCTATGCTAAAATCCATAGCGATACCTTGTGTATTGTACAAGGTATCATCGCGTTATTGTTGTTTTAATACTGAACATTGAACACCATACTTTTACACAATTTTCTCGTGTCTTTTAATAACGTTTCCGGTAAAATTAGGGTCTTCCCGCGTTTCTCTTTATGGAGGCCTATAAAAGAGGCGTGTTTGTTTATTGTGAACTTCAGCTAAAATTACAGAGAGATGTTTTTCGCGTAACAATCCGGCATCAATTAACCTGTTAATTGGTTCGCATCCCATGGCGTGCAGCAACTAAACACACTTCGATCCGACACGTGCTATCGTATTCAGTAGCGCATTACTAGGTCCGTAGCCTGCAGGGGGCGAGGGGGCAGCTGCCCCTTCTAGATTTTGGAGCAAAATTAAAAAAATAAATTGTTCTACTAAAAGAGAACCGTCGTAGTCAGAATGAAGGCTGTACATGTACTCAAAATTTCCTCAAATACCATCTCCTGCGATCTACATTTTCAAAATTTTCGATGGGAGGACCCCCAGACCCCCACACCTGTTTCTCACCCCCTCATTGCAATCATCGATCCGCCACTGAAAGTCACACTTAAGTAATCCACACTCAAGTAAGAGACTTAGAAAAGCACTTAGAAAATCCACACTTAGGTAATTGCTCAGCCTCCGTCTCTGATTACTGATTATGATGACGATGGCAGGCGAGGTTTTGGTGTGTGTTGTTACTACTACAGTAGACTCTCAAGTGCTGCTGTTGTCTGATATAGACAATACCCTATAAGTGACAGCATGCACTTATCAACTACCTATGTCACGGGAAGCTTATTGATTGATTGATTGATTGATTGATTAGTCGGTAACGCTACACACACGCGCACACTCACGAACGCACGCACACACGTGCACACGTACAAACACATACGCACACACACACACACACACACTCTCTCTCTCTCTCTCATACACACACACATACACACACACACACACACACACACACACACACACAC
>NW_014578090.1:49168-53562 GCF_000485595.1 Priapulus caudatus | reverse complement strand
CCAAAAAATTATACTACAATTACGCCACCTATCAAATAATAAAATCGAAAAGTGAAAAAAGTGGGATGTTCCACTATGTACCTGAGTGCCTCAAATATGAATTCGTAGTTTTCAACAAAATCCAATGAGCTTATTTCATTTATACTAGCTATTGATCTGCCCGCAGAGTGCCGTGTTGGAATTGCTCAAGGAAGCTATGGTTGCCAAAGCTGCAGACACGAACGGGTTTGTCATGGATGGTTATCCCAGGGAAATCATTCAGGGTGTGGAGTTTGAGAAACAGGTGAGTGACGACAGGTGGGAACTTCCTAAATAGTGAACGTCATCTTCATCATCATCATCATCATCATCACCATCATCATCATCATCATCATCATCATCATCATCATCATCATCATCATCATCATCATTATCATCATCATCATCGTCATCAGGGTGCCATATCCATCTGGACGTCGGCTACCACAGATCGCCACTGTGTTCTATCGTTCGTCATCTGTAAGAGGCCGGCAGCATATAGAACATGTACCACAGTGAACGTATGTACGTAGTAAAGTCGCGAGACTACATGGGAACAGTGGACAGAGTAGCGACGATAAACTGATTTCACTTTACTAGTGAGTTTGAAAACGATTTTTATTTTTATTTTTATTTTTTATTTATTTTTATTTTTTTATTTGCTTTTATTTATTCCAGAGGTAAAATTGTAGTGCAGCCCTCGGCCACCATAGAGTAGCGACGATGGACATTAGGCAATTGATAATAACATTAGAACCATTAGTATGTAATATTGATGTTCTTATTGTGATGGTTTGATATTCATAATGGAGGATGGAGCATAGGTCATTATAGGTGTCTTGGAAGATAGGGTCAGCAATGCTCTACCATCGGTAATTAGCCAGTAGCATCGATTAGAGCAGGGGTTCTTAACCTGTGGTCCATGGCCCCCTATGGGGTCCGTGGATGGGGTTTACGAGGTCAGTGAGCACCATTGTATGCAAAATTGTGTGCTTATGTGCATTTTTAGCTCATCTGACATAGTCAGATGCAGCTTGTAGAATCGCATGAGCATCCGTCCGTGCGTTCGTCAACAGCTATGGCACAATCCTAACCGTTCGACGTACGGTCTTGATATTCGGGACGTCGGGGGGGGGATCGCGAAATAAACTCGGGATGTCGAATTTGGGGGGTCAAGGGTCAAAGGTTAAGATTTACGCTATCCTTGCAGGTGAAGGATTGCTCCTTCGTGCTTTACTTCGAGTTAGCGGAAGAGGTGATGAAGGAGAGGCTCATGAAGAGGGCCGCGACGAGCGACCGCGTCGATGATAACGAAGAGACCATGCTCAAGCGCCTGCGGACGTTCAGTGACGTCACAATGCCAGTTATCGATCACTACAGGGATAAACTGAAAACGGTAGCGTAGCGTTGTCGGCACAGAGAGAGAGATAGAGAGAGAGAGAGAGAGAGAGAGAGAGGGAGAGAGAGAGAGAAATAGAGAGAGAGAGGGAGAGCGAGTGAGACAGAGAGCGAGAGAGCGAGAGTGCGTACTATCGGAGTAACCCTGGGTGAGGTTTTTCGATTATGCTGAGCGTACCCTGGTACTTTATCTCTAATATGCCGAATGCCTCGCCTACTCCAGCTACCAGAGTCTATGGCAAGTTGCCGCCTACTCCGCTACTGCCTAACCCTAACGCCTAACATATCAGCATAGTTTACCAGGGTTAGCGTCCGAATATCGAAACCGTACCCAGGGTACCCTGCGATAGTACCCTGGGGACATAGACCCCTATGAGCGTAAGATGGCGCGCGACAGAAAGGCTGGGGAGTGATACAGCGTTTTTTAATCTCAGCGTCCTCACTGCCTCCGCTGTTTCATTACGAACGTAAAAAAGCTTGTGTAGGAAATACCGGGTATCATCATGGTACTACCTATGCCCAACAAAAGTAGAACGAACAACTAACCTTAATCATAATCCTTATCCCTGACTCTACCTTTACCCAAACATACACCTAACTCTACGGGCTAGACGTTACTCTACAACCTGACCTATGAACCCTACTCCTATCCCTTCTCGCTAACCGCAAACGCTTGAGCTGTAAAGCTACCCTATTCCTATACCCTTAACGCCTACCTCTACTAAGTAATTCTATACTCCTAACCCAAACTAAACCTCTACTCCTAACAAATAACCCTTACCCTGCCAACCCTGCAAGGTAACATGTTACAACTTAAGGACAATTAATCATGAGCCCACGGCACCGCGTGCAGCTCTCTCTTTTCTCCCCTTCCTCTCTCTCTCTCTCTCTCTCTCTCTCTCTCTCTCTCTCTCTCTTTCCTCTTCCTCTCTTCTCTCTCGTTCTCTCTCTCTCTCTCTCTCTGCTCTCCTCGTCACTACTCTCTCTCCTAATCTCTCTCTCTCTCTTTCTCTCTCTCGTCTCCTCTCGGCTCTCTCTCACTCTCTCTCTCTCCTCTCTCTCTCTTCTTATCCGGCGCGGCTGCTCTCTTCTCCTCTCATTGTCTCTCTTCACATCTCTCTCTCTCTCACACACGACTCTCTCTCTCTCTCTCGCTCTCTCATTCTCTCTCATCTTCTCGCTCTCTTCGCACTCTCCGTTCTTCTCGCTCTCTCGCTCTCTGTCTCAACTCGCTCTCCCTCTTTCTCTCTCTCTATTTCTGCTCTCTACTCTCTCTCGCTCTCTCCTCTCTCTTCCCGTCTGATCTCTCGGCTACTCTGCGCTCTCATCCGGCTCTCTGGTTCTCACTCGCTTCTCCCTGTCTCTCCCTAGGGTCTCTCTCTCTCATCCTCTCTTCTCTCTCTCTCTCTCTCTATCTCTCTCTTCCCTGTGCGACAACGCTACGCTCACGTTTTCAGTTTATCCCTGTAGTGATCGATTATGACTTGCATTGGTGCGTCACTGAATCGTGCGCAGGCGCTTGAGGCGATGTGCCTCGTTATCATCGAGCGTCGCTGCGTCGCGGGCCCTCTTCCATGAGCCTCTCCGTTCTATCACCTCTTCGCTAACTCGTGAAGATATAAGCACGAAGGCGAACAATCCTTCACCTGCACAGGATAGCGTGAAATCTTGACCTTTGACCATGTGACCCCTCAAATTCGACATCCGAATGTTCCTGTTTTTGCGAATCCCCCCACCCCGACGTCCCGATATCAAAACCGTACGTCGAGCGTATGCCCAGTCCACATACACGAGCACCGGCCCGCGCAGACTGACAAATTAAGAGTAAAAAATGGCGGCAACATTAGATCAGGATTGCCGTCGTTGTGAAGCCAACTTTTTACAGGATTTAGGAAGAGGCTAGCGAGTTTGACAACAAGTGCAAGCGTGTTTGCTAGCGCGCTGCCGGTGATACAGAGCGCACTACAGAGCGTCATACAGGGCGCACATGTTAAAAATCCAAAACGAATGCCACCAGCGTTTGTTGTAGGCGCACGGTAACGAATGGTCCGCGCGTGCACGCGCGCGATGCACCGCCGCATCAACAGCACAGCCAGCGTACTAAGCCAACGCACAGCCAACGCAACAGTCAGCCACACAGGGCACTTTCTTGGCGATGACGCCAGGGATTATGGTGTTTTGAGGCCACCCTCCACCCATAGGACATGAGTGATCTTTGGTCCAAAAAAAGGCAAATGCCGCAGCAGTGAGTGGCAAGCTGCAGGCAGTGGATCGAGGGCCTCTCGGTAGTTGTATTCTGCTTGGTGAACCTTGGACCCACTCTGCGTTAGCAAGCTCGTCGAACATCTCTGGGAGGGTATCCGCATGAAAGTTCTTGAAGGCTGCCGGTCTTCGTTACGGAGTTCAACAGAGTAGCTGGTAATACAGAGCCAAACCTTGGTTTCGTCGCCTACCGATCACGGTCCGGACCAGAACTTCCGTTTGACTCTTCTCTTTTTCCCTTTCTCTTGATGTTACATGCGACCTTGTGTGCAGTGCCAGTTCCATGAGGTTCTGCCTGATGTTGGAGCAACCCACGATTTCGTTATTGTAGTCGCAGCTGGCGTCGGGATCCCTCCATCTTCTTAGGTGGTTCTTTCCTAGGACACGAATCCAGCAGGGAATCTCTGTCATCACCATTGAGGGTCGGAGAGAGAAGTGATGATGAGGAGGTGGGGGGCGGACCACGTTTATATACCCCATGGCTCATCCGTCTGCGTACACGCTAAGGAACACGTAGGAGAACGCTGGAGCGCTGCCCAGACTTGTTCAGCACTGCGTTGCAGCACGCCCATATTCGCTGCATGTTCGCCTTGACATGCGTTAGAAGCAACGCTAAGGTGTGCGCTAGGTGTTTCGTGAAACCTCAGCGACGAATACAACGAATACATTCGTAGTGTTCCGCCTGTGTCTGGCGTTAGGATCCAGCGCGCTCTGCG
>NW_014578090.1:46743-49143 GCF_000485595.1 Priapulus caudatus | reverse complement strand
CCTGGGGGACATAGACCCTCTCAGCCCATCTTACACTCATCACGGTGACGTCATCATCGGGAAATATGAGATCCACGTTCATTGACATGAAAGGCGATAATAGAGTATATCAGATTAGATAATATCAGCTCGTGTTGGGTTTCTCTGACTGCAGACTAACAGCGGTGACACTGAACAATTTCGAGCTGCTCTCTAAACACACGCGATTCGATTCTGGTATTTTGATTATTCACGCATTTTGATTCTAGGCGATGGGATTTTAATTTTTATTCCGTGTGGTGTATCAGTTTCGCGGGTCACTCTATTTGTTATCCTGTCCATTATTATGCAGTAGATAATCTCCATATGTAGATCTGTCAAGCTGGTAATTCGATAATGACCATGGTTTGTTTGGGCATAGATATATACTATATACATACATGTATATACATACATGTATATGTATATATGTATGCATGTGCGTACGCGTGCGCGTGTGCGTGCGTATGTGCGCGCGTGCGTGTGTGCGTGTATATGCACATATATGTATATAGTAGATATCAAGAGTAGATAATAACACATTATCTATTCTTATTGTGTTCTTATGTGTTATTATCTACTCTTGTAGATATATCTATAAGTGCGGGCGCGCAAACGACAGCAGCGCCATCTTTTGGACGAAACTGTAGCGAATGCTCTCCTTGCTTTTTAGATCTCTGCCGCAGGGACGATTGAAGAGGTTTTTGAGGAGACGTGCAAAACACTTGATGAGTGCCTCCCATCGTAGATTGTCTCGGTTGTCTATGCAGGGACAATCGTTAACACTACAGGCTTATCAGCGTGCACTTACTGGTTTGTTTAGCAGCTGTAACATCAGTAGCAAGGCACTGATATCAAATCATGCGGCAGGATGTACTGGGTCGAGGATATGCTGTGGTTAGACTAATAAATTGTGCTCTTTTATAATCTGGCGCTATTCTAGGATATCATCGGAATACGTACATGTTTCTGCGGCGCAATATCTTGGCCTATGATGTGGAATGCGGTTCTGGCTTCTTTCCCTTTCCTGAAACAAATATTTGTATGCATTTCCCTTTCCCTATTTTTCATCGATACGGATAATGATTTGAGCGGGATAGCTGGTTGCAGACCTAATAGCGATGTTGTGCACGAAGGTCTAGGTTGAGGTTAAGGGGTCATGATGCTTGTCTCAATGTCAGCCTTAACCTTGCCGTATACAGCCAACCCCGTGTATGTGCGTCGCTTAAGGAAAACCGTGCAAGCATCATTTATAAACAGGTGGCCGTTATACAGAGGTGGTTTCATCTGTATAATACTTACTTAAGGGAAACGTGACCAAAAGTGTCCGTTATAGACAGGTGTTCGTTCTGTGGAGGTGACAGCTATTACAAGTTTGACGGTATATTGCAAGTTGCATGTTGTCCGCAGTGGTTCTGGGACGAGGTGGGTAAGGAGTATGGAACTGAGTTTACCCCTCTGCATGCATTTATTGGTTTTTATTTGCGAGCGAACATTGCCAGGTGGTCGAAGTGTAGAGTGCGTTATTCGTGCGGTGGTATTCTAATACTGTGTACCATTAATCTGATTCGTCATTTTCCTTGATTAATCCTATTGCTTATTATGGCAGTTGGAACTTTGCATTTGTTCATGACACGGCTTGGCACTGCCAAGGCCAGCGCTATGCGTTATATAATTGTGATTTTTGTCAATAATTATCTTTGCATCCACGTTTACGGTCGCCTAGAAACATCGTAACATAATGTTTGTAGGGAAAATCGATGAAATTATTGCCATGGTTTGTTTTGTTGTCCCGTAGATGTGAGTTGAGAGACGAAACGCGTGCAAAACGCGTGCAAGTTGACTTTGTAGGGTGAATTCCTGCGTGCTTCTTTTTCATTTTATATTCGTTTTATAAGTATATACATCGTTTGACGTCATCAGTTTTATCATAAGCTATAAGCAAGCAGTAACACAGTATATTCACCCAACATGAAGTTTATCAGCTTACATTCCCTTTTGGAGAGAGGTTTTATGGTGCATAATTAAGAATTAGGTTAATTACCACACGTCTATATTCATTGTTAATTAGACAGACCCTAATTAAGACAGATCCGTGACAACAAAGTAACTATCGTGTTTGCATCGTATTCTTTTTCGTTGATTTTCACGAAACGTTTTGTATAATTGTAAATTTTAAATTCGTTAGTTTAATGATGAGATTTTAGTACCGTCTTAATATGACTAGATAGAAACCTATTTTAGGCTTGATCTTGATCTTGATTGTGTACTGCGTCGACCGCGTATACGCGTATTATGACGCAGGTGGTGGGGCACGGTGAAATTAGGCACTCCCGGCTGCGACCGCGACACAAATGGCGTCGATTACGGTCTGTGTGCAGG
>NW_014578090.1:45068-46335 GCF_000485595.1 Priapulus caudatus | reverse complement strand
CTCACCTCTTTCTTGTGGGTTTTAAGCAAACGCGCAGTGAAATGGGAGCAACTAGAGTTTATTTTGTCATAAGGTAGTGTGATTATGCATGCCACGAAGTGTTTGCTAGTCTAGTACTGGAAAAATTAGCGTTTGGATGCGCATTGTGTGGCTTTAAGTGATTGTAACATTGCAGTTACGCTGTTGGTTCTGCCATAATCGTTGCAGACGAATCTAGCTGCGCGGCGTTGTATCATTTCAATTTTGTCTATGTCTCTTTTTAAATGTGGGTCCCAAACTGTACTGCCATACTCTAGCTTAGACCGAATGAGAGATTTGTATGCTGTGGCTTTCAGCGTTTTGGGCGCGTATTTCAGATTCCATTTGACGAAGCCAAGGGTGCTGTTGGCTTTCGCACATAAACTATTGATATGTTTGTCCCACTTCAGGGACTCAGGCTAAACTCGTTATATTTTTCTAGTGAATTCCCCTAATCGATGCAGCGAATCAATTTGCATTGGAGACTGATGGCTGCTGAAACTAGTGTTTGGCACTTTTTAGAATAAAAATAAATAACAAGAGGTGGCGCCACTGTGATCACAGCCACTCGCTCTTATCTTGATGGCTAGCAGGAACTCAAGGCGTATATCACCTTGTATATCAGAGAACCCAATAGTATGGAAAAGCTCAATACTCTAATGGTTTTCATTGAATATTGTTAGTATATATATACGTGATGTATTGAGTTAAAGTTATGGTATTATTGTCAGTTTAATTAGGCAAAATTACCACTATAATTATGTATTTTATGGCATGACAAAATCGTAGAACTAGAGATAAAAGCGTGAAAGGATGCTTTCAAACCCTGGTGAGAAAATAGATTAGTGGTGACAGTAAAAGATTATTACTGCTACCCGAGATATGTATAGACGGCGCAGGCTAGTTGCTGTTGATTAATAGAGTAGGTATTTTAACAAATGCAAAGGCTATATATATACGGCTTCACAGCAAAGTAATTGTTAGACGAGCAAATTAATTTGCAAATGGTATGTTGAACCTAGTTCTAAAATGGGATTTTAGTTTTAGGTAATTGAATCTCCTATTACAATGCCGCATATAGCAATATATAATAAACCATAGAAAATGCTACCTGTTTTTTTTAATATGTTAATTGCGTTTCTAATTTAACATGAATAGTCTCCAATTAACTATTCCTCCCCCATGGATTACGGAAATCTCTCTCTCTCTCTCTCTCTCTCTCTCTCTCTCTCTCTCTCTCTTTCTCTCT
>NW_014578090.1:41255-42863 GCF_000485595.1 Priapulus caudatus | reverse complement strand
GAGAGAGAGAGAAAGAGTGCGCGAAAGGCGAAAGAGAGACAGCGAGAGAAAGTGAAATAAATAAAGAGAGAGTGGTGGTGAGATATACAGGACTGAATCCAAGCACACACGACCCTGACTTGCATCCTTGATCAGCAGCCTTGGTAACATCAGCCTCCGCATCTCTGTGAGTGCCGTACTAGTTTCACCTGCGTTGC
Organism: Priapulus caudatus; assembly: GCF_000485595.1. Lineage (NCBI taxonomy): Eukaryota > Metazoa > Priapulida > Priapulimorpha > Priapulimorphida > Priapulidae > Priapulus > Priapulus caudatus. Next base: position 42,666 of record NW_014578090.1, on the reverse strand, counting down.
TAAGGAAATAACAAGTGCTTCAGACGAGGATACACAGCAACAGCCGCCACCACGCGGCAGGACCGGCGAGTAGGTTCAAATACCTTTCTAGTCTTCTGCGATCCAACTCAGTATTACTATCCCACGTGTGATTACACCCTATAGAAACTGTTGTCGATTCGTCCTCGTCTGACGTAAATCGTACATTTAACTCGATGTATCGGTGAGGACTGGTGAATTCGGTTGGTGACCCATCGAGATGGGACGATCGTGAGTCTTCTGCCCGGGTGAGAAATAAGTGTCAGACTGTCGTTTGTTCGCGCGCCGCCGCGGGCCTGCCTGTTTGATTATACAAGAGAGAGTAATAGCTAGAGCAAGGGCTTCAGCTAACCGGCGCGCAGCAGCAGCTGCTGGTCCTGGAAACACGTCGCGCGCTACGCCATCTAGCGGCGATAGACGCACTCATTCTTCGATTAGAGGTCGCCCGCAGTTCTCGCTTGCCACAGCAGCGCGGATAGTTGCGTAGTCGACTGGTTGGTGCGCGCGACATCGCGTTGTTGGACACTCAGGATGGTGACGACACCGAGAATGATGGCAAGAGGAACAGGAGGAGAAGGAGGAGAAGGAGGAGGAAGAGGAGGAGGAGGAAGGCGAGCAGCAGTAGCTGCAGCAGAAGGAGGAGGAGGAAGAGCAGCAGCAGCGGGAGGAAGAGTAAGAGCAGCAACAGGAGGAGGAGGAGGAGGAGCAGCAGCAGCAGGAGGAGGAGGAGGAGGACGGTGGATGGCACTGCTGCTGTTCTTGCTAGCTGCCGGCGTGCCCAGCTCTCATGCATCATACGCCGACAACTTCGTCAACGTCGACATTCCGCATGGCGCCGCCACCCTCGCGTTCGTCTTCGACGTGACGGGCTCGATGAACGACGACCTCGTTCAGGTGATAGAGGGCGCCAGCAAGATCCTCAATACGACGCTAGCGCAGAGAGAGACGCCGCTCTACAACTACGTGCTCGTACCCTTCCACGATCCGGGTAAGTTCGCGTGCATGCTGGGGGTGGTGGGAGGGTGGAAGGGGAAGCTGGGGTGGTGGAAGGGTGGGAGGGGAAGCTGGGGGTGGTGGAAGGGTGGGAGGGGAAGCTGGGGGTGGTGGAAGGGTGGGAGGAAAGGTGCGTATGCTAATGAGATATTATCTATTATGTACGTGCGTGCGTTCGAGCGTGCGTACATGCGACTGTCTGTGTGTCTCTCAGTGTGTAATTCACTAATTGCATGTATTAGTGTCCGTGTTTGTGTATATTTGTTTTTACCTTCCGCACGAAGTGTAGCGGAGGGTATTGTTTTTGGCTCGGTTTTTGGTTATGTGTGTGTGTGTGTGTGTGTGTGTGTGTGTGTGTGTGTGTGTGTGTGTGTGTGCGTGCGTGCGTGCGTGCGTGCCT
>NW_014578090.1:36516-38718 GCF_000485595.1 Priapulus caudatus | reverse complement strand
TCTCTCTCTCTCTCTCTCTCTCTCTCTCTCTCTCTCTCTCTCTCTCTCTCTCTCTCTCTCTCTCTCTCTCTCTCTCTCTCTCTCTCTCTCTCTCTCTCTCTCTCTCTGCTCCTCTTTCGTTCGTCCTAATTATCTTCCTCTCTCTCTCTGTTTCTCGGCTAGGACCGATGTGGGTCGACGACACCTATTTGCTTAAGGTTTCGGGTCAGAGTGAAGCTGCAGAAGCTGATACACAGTCATGCTCGTGCAGTTGTTCGCAAGCTAAACTCTAACCTGCGCGACACGCACGTCAAACACTCACCCTCCGTCAGACAGTCAGCTAGTCGCTGTAAAGCATGTCCTGAGGGTAGATGTACTGCGTGTGTACGTCTACGCCTGGGATAGACAGTTGTTCGTGATTGCTCCGCGGCTAGAGGAAACCGTATGGTATATTGCTGTGGTATATAACACAGGTCGTGAGACAAATAAATGTGGTATATTACTGGCTCATAGTATTCTATATAGATGTGGTATATTACTGCTACATAGTATTTTATATAGATGTGGTATATTACTGCTACATAGTATTGCATATAGCTGTGGCATATAACGGGTACTGAGGCATATAGAAGTGGTATATATATATATATATATATATATATATATGATACACATCTGCTATGTAGTGTGAGAATATACACGAGCGTAAAAAAAACTCGTGAATGAATATCACCTATATATAGGTTATATTATATATTATATATTATATATATATATGATGCTATAGACGCGCTGCATCCTATGATGTGAAACAACATGGGTTGTTGACACTACTCATGGACCTACCCACTATCGTGTTCTAGGACACGAGGAACCGTAAAGTTAACATGCGAATGCGAGATCCGTAAAAGGGCAAGCGTTACAGACCGATCGAAGGGCATGGTGTCTCAAAGGACCTACGGAGTCGGAGTAACAGATTGTTGGCAAAGAAATCGGAGGGGGGGGGGCAAGCCCCGAGGGTAGGGTGAAGATCGGCAGTGATAGATCGAGTGCGGTAGGGGAAAAGAATCTGTTAGAACGCTAGCTCGATGATGAAAATGAACCGGGGGAAGGGTAATGACAAATCGATGCGAAAGAAAGGTTTATGGGGTGAGAGATGGGGATGTGGGTTGATGAGGCATGTGAGATGTAAATGAAGAGGTTTATGGGTGAGTAGAAAATATGGATGCTGGGACACAAGCGATGTCAAATAAGAGGCTTATGCGGGAATTGAGAGATGGTGGATGCAGGCACATAAGGAATGTACGAAAAGAGGTTAGGCGAGGGGAGTGGGACGTGACATACGGTGACATGTGAGTATAACAAAATTAGAGATGTAAAATGTTTTTTCGGTGTGAGAGATAAGAAGATGGGGACATGAGGCATGCAAAGAGAGAAGTTTGAACTGCGATATAGAAAGATGAGAACACGAGGCATGACGCATGCAAAGAGAGAGACGTCTGGTGGTGCGATATAGCAACATGTTCTGCTTGCATCTATGACAAATACGATATACGCATATACGCTCTCCTATGACACTATTTGTCATAGGAAGATTCTTCCTATGACAAATATTTCCGAGTCAACTTCGTTCCGCTTTACAGCTGAAATTGACTGCTTGCGTTCATAATAGCGCTCTTAAACTCCTATGATGCGCACAACACATACAACAATATTTGTCATAGGAAGAATCTTCCTATAACAAATAGTGTCATAGGAGAGCGTATATGCGTATGTCGTATTTGTCATAGATGCTAGCAGAACAGGCTGGATATGGGAAAATGAGAAGATGTAGATGACGGAACGTTGAGAAGAACGAAGACCGTATCGGCTGGTGATTTATTTCTATCGTGTAGGTATTCTATGTATTATTTCTGCGGTATCTTGGTTTCATTTCCCCATTTTCATTGTTTTAATTGCTTGTACAATGTATTTAGAGGTCTAACATTCCCCCTTGTTCATATACATGTAGTTAAATGTGCATTAAACATGAATCAATATATCTGCTTTGCAAGTTACATGTATGTCTGAGTGTGCATTTCTGTTCTATTAGAATAAACAAATCCAGCGAACAAAAAGACCTCCATAAATAAATGACATCCCACAATGAATATCATACACACATGTACGTAAACATCCAAAAACAAAAAGCACAGGCAGATAGCCTACAAAATATCACAGGTG
>NW_014578090.1:29016-34016 GCF_000485595.1 Priapulus caudatus | reverse complement strand
CACGCATGCGTGAATGAGCGTGTTTCATGTAAATCTCCGCATAGTTCACAATAACAACAATACATCGACACGTTAACACACTCCTGCTGACAATGCTGTCATCTATGATGACAATTACTACTAATCTACTCTTTATAAGCGTAACATCAAACACCGTTCGCATCGCAATCTCCCGTCTGTGTTCCTTAATTAATAATTAATGTGTGTAACAACACGTTAATTCGTGTACGAGTTCAAGCTTGGTCGTACTCAACTAGTAGCTCATAATAAGACAAACTATAAATCATATAGTTATATATTATTTAATATATTATTAATATTTTTTTTAATTAAAATTAATTAAATATATTTATAATTATTTATAGCAATAGGCGGTAGATACACAGGCGCTTACTCCGTCGCAAAAGACGTAATGTGTTTCATACAAGCTCGCCGATGAAAGAACGAGCATAAAGACACTGAACAAGAGCCTGACCACGATGGAAGGCCTACGTACGTCATTAGAATTCAGACCAGCAGCTGATGACTGTGGTCATGGGAATCGCCTTCTTTTGTGACCGCTCTCGCATTCAACCATCTATATAATGCATTAAAAAAATATCTCGGTATCATAAAGAACTTAAAATCATAAAGAAGTCAATCGCTGTCAATCATTGAGAGAAGGAGAGAATAGAGAGTGAAAATTAACTAGACAGAGGGGGAGGGCAGCGAGTGACAGAGCGCGCGAAAGCAAGGAAGAGAAAGGGGGAAAGAGAAAGAGAGGAGGGGCAAGCGATTGAAAGGGAAGGAATGAACGAGAGACGGTGTAAAAGAAACAGGTGATCGTAGAAGAACATGTTAGAAGTGGCGGGGGAGGAGGAAGATAAAGCTAGGGCGAGGAAAGAGATGCTGTAAGGATGCATGGGCCGGATATACGACGTCTACATTAATATATCTCTTATTCATATATATATATATATATATATATATATATATATAATATAATATATATATTATATATATTATATGTATTTGTGTTTGTATAGTGTGTGTGTCGTGTGTGTGTGTGTGTGTGTGTGCGCCGCGTGTGTGTTGTGTTGTGTGATGTGGTGTGTGTGTGTGTTTGTGTGTGTGTGTGTGCCGTGTGTTGTGTGTGCTGTGTGTGGTGCTGTGTGTGATCTGTGTGTGTTGTGGGTGTGTGTGTGGTTGTTGTGTGAGTGTACTTGTGTGTGCTGTGTGATTGTGTGTGTGTTGGTTTGTGTGTGTGATGGTGTGGTGTCGCTGCTGTGTGTTTGTTACGCATGATGACCCATTATACGTTACATTATTCGTGATTGATTACATTATACTCTCTCACATCTGTATTTATCAACACTCGCTAATAATACTAGAACACTACATTGGTTTTTTAGCACTTTTTCACATAAATTTGCATTCGAACGCTGGTTATATTTGCATCCGTTCTATATTAATAATTTCTTTGCCGCGCCTGCGCTGAGTTTATTACAGATGACTTGTGACGTCTCATAAATATTTATCCCAAAATAGCCGTAAGGCGCGATGATAAAGCAGAAATCGGACTGAGGTACTGCCATTATTTTTGGCTATTGAGGCCCGTTCCTACGTGCAGGGTGGTAGTGGACTTGTTGTATGCGACAGCCGTGTGTATGCCGTGTACTACACTTAAACACACTTGACGTGTGAGTCAGAATACGTGTGCATGACACACTAAACAGTATAAGGGTATAAGCTTAGGGTAAAGGGTTAGCCCACCACACGGCGACCCGATTAGACTGATCGAGCGGACTTTCTTTTTTATAAGGGAGAATGGTTTCCACCCAATTGACATTATCGCTTGCTGGATCTTTGCCATTCTTTAGATGCGATGCAATCTTGAAGCATCGCTGTTGCACCAACGCTTGTAGACGTCTATCAAGATAGAGCGCATCTTCTGCGCGAAGCATGATCTTACCACTATTCGCCGCCCCCCCCCCCCCCGATTCAAATTCGATCGTATGAATTCTACACTTTCTTGTTCACATTGGTCCATACAAAAATGATTTACAGCCGCAATACATCGACCGCTGTGTGCATGTGCTCCTTTCTTGCCTGGCTTTGCCCACGGTCCACACTCCCTCACACCTCAATAAGTACTTTCTTGAGGAACTTTCGTATATGAGAATTCTCTTCGATCGAGATTGACGTCACGGCTGAGAGTTGGACTGACTCGCCCGTTGAAAGCTTGATCAATCCACCATTTGCGATGGTATACGCACATACTACGCGCAATGCATCGCCACTCACGCACCGCTAGCACGCACGCAAGCACGCGACGATATATATATATATATTTATATAAGTATATATTATATATATATATTATTATATTATAATAGAGAGAGATAGAGAGAGATGGTATATAATAGCGCATTAATTATTTTCCCTCTCCGCCCCTGGTTTATACCCCTCTCAAAAGTGCTCTTAAAATATGTATTATATATATATATATATAATATATGATATTATATATATGGCTCGTGACAACGCGCGTTTGCTATGGCAACATAGTAGACGTCTCGTGTGCGTGAACGAATACGAACTTGATGAGTCTTTTTTTCTTCTTCTCGACACATCTTTTAATAACTACAAATGACCCGGCCGCACGTAAAACACACTACGATTAAAAACATTCGCAAGGTTTTTCTGCGCTCTACAAGATAATCGAACCGAAAAGTGAATACCCGAACTAAAGAAAACTCAGTTACATTACCGTCAGCCTGTTTTCCTCTGGAAATAACATATCGATTGATATTTTCACGTTTCATATATATATATTTATATATATTATATATATATATATTATATATATATATATATATATGATACTCTTACATGCATATATATATATATATGTATATATATATATATTATTTTCCGCATGTATTCTCGGCGGCCTTGCCATCTTAAGTGCTTGTCTGGGTGTGTTAGATTCGTATACATGCGCCTGCTGACTTGTAGACAAGCAGCGTTAGATTGTTATACGTCTGTCAACATTTTTCTGCGGGAAAAATTCCGCCAGAGTTAAAAACTCCTCTTTCGTTTTTTTATAAACAATGCGTTTTTAGATTAGCTTTTTATAGGTCTATTGGGATTTTTCGATCCACGACCGCGTATGCTTTACCGCACTTGTAGAGAATGTCATTTTTGCGCCAACGCTTTCCAAGGCGCTTGGCAGCCTTAGAGTAGAGCGAGAAAAGACGAGCAGAGAGTGATAGCGAGAACGAGAGAGCAGAAAGCTGCGGTACGGAAGCGAGAGAAAAAGTGAGAGAGAGCAGAGACGGATTTCATAGCTGCAGAGAGAGAGAGAGAGATCGAGAGAGAGAGATGGGATGGATGAGTAGAAGAGATGATGAGAAAGAGGAGTGAGGCGAGAGAGGAAAAGAGGAAAAAGGGGGAAAGAAAGAGAAAGAATGAACGAGAGTGCGACATAAGAAAACTGCTTCGTGTCTACGTGCGTGCGTCGTGCTGCAGTGAGTCGCTGAGTGCGTGCGTGAGTGCGTGGCTGTGTGTTTAAAACTATGCAACAAGCCTGCATTTTAATCTGCCTCAACTAAGCAGTAAACTGCTGTTTCCCCTCCTTGTTAACCGCTTCCTCCTCCCCCTCCTCCTCCTCCTCCTCCTCCTCCTCTTCTTCTTCTGCTTCTTTCTCCTCTACCTTCTCCTACTCATCCTCTTCTTTTTCCGCCGCTTCCTCCTCCTTCGCTCCCCCTTCTCATCCTCTAACTTTGTCGTTTATCTCCACCTTATTCCTTCTCCTTCTCCTCCTCCCCTTCCTCCTCATTCTCCTTCTCCTTCTCCTTCTCCTTCTCATCCTCCTCCTCCTCCTCTTCCTCCTCCTCCTCCTCCCCTCATTGTACGCGTTTTTTCTTATCTCGTTCCCCTCCGTTTCCCCCTCCTTAGCCTTTCTTCTTCCTCATCCTTATGTCTTCGTTCTTCTTCTCCTCCCCCTACTCTTTCTCCTTCTCCTATTCCCCCTCCATCACATCCTCCTCCTTCTCCTCCTCCTCCTCCTCCTCCTCCTCCTCCTCCTGCTCTTCTTCGTCGTCTTCTTCTTCTTCTTCTTCTTCTTCTTCTTCTTCTTTCTCCTCCACATCCTCCTACTCCTCCCCTTTCTCCTCTTCCTCCTCCTCTTCCTCCTCCTCCTCCTCCTCCTCCTCCTCTTACTTTTTCTTATCCTCCTCATCCTCTTCCTCCTCCCCGTCCTCCTTCCCTCCTGCTTCATATTCCTGCCCATGCTCATCCTACTTCTTCTGCTTGTAGTTCCAGCAGCAGACGTTCGAGAAAGTATCGTTGAGCTGTGTTCTATTCCGCCAGCGCTGTCTAGACTGTCATAACCCCCGCTCGACAACGCGTCATCTCTCCTCCTCCTTCTCCTCCCCATTTCCACCCCTCCTGCCCTGGTCAACTGAGGGTTAGCTGGGCCAGGCCTTGCGTTCACGGGCTTTATATTCATATGTATCATGTCGTATAGCAGCCGTGGCCTTGCTAGCAGACATATACTACCCGCAAATACCGACAACTAACCGACTAGCTGACTTAATTGCAGGTGTGAGACCTGCGAACAGTTGCGGGCGGTGTGCGAGTGCGCCGAGAGCAACACCTGTGAGGCCGCCAGGCGAGGGTCGGTCCGCTACGTATACCCGCCTTTTGAGTGTAATAGTAACGCTCATAGGGTCTATGTCCCCCAGGGTACTGCCGGAACGTACCCTGGGTACGTTTCGGCAGTACCCCGGTGGACATAGACCCTCTCAGCAGTAGTAGCGGCTACAAAACAGTGAATATTGCGTGTTATAATGTGGTTGCCCTGGCGGCGGCGACAGTGTAATATGGGCCGCTGGATGATAGACTAGGGCAAGCCACAATCACCCCCTCTCCCTCTCTGAGTGTCCGTATATGTCTGTCTGTGCGTCTGTCTTTCTCTCTCTCTCTCTCTCTCTCTCTCTCTCTCTCTCTCTCTCTCT
>NW_014578090.1:19198-27050 GCF_000485595.1 Priapulus caudatus | reverse complement strand
AAAAAAGAGAAGATCCGATTTTATAGTGTAGTATCGCCTTCTCTCTTCTGCTTCTCTTTCTTCTTTTCCAGCGCGCGCGCGAGCATCACACATATCTGCTCTTTGTCCTGCATGGGGCTTGTCCGGGTCTTTCTTCTATTTTCTACGTGCGCGTTTCTTCTTTTCTTGTCTTGCTTCTTCTTCTTCTTCTTCTTCTTCTTCTTCTTCTTCCTCTTCTTCGTCTTCTTCTTGTTCATCATCATCATCATCATCATCATCATCATCATCATCATCATCATCATCATCATCATCATCATCATCATCATCATCATCATCCTCTTTGTCCTCTGCTTCGTCTTTCTTTCTTATTTCTCGTCCGTTCTTTTTCTTCTTTTTCATTCTATCGTACAAGTACAAGGCAAGCCGCCGAAAAAACACGAGCCAAAAAAATCGCTCCTTACCGAAACCTCTAGCGGACAGGAACCCAGCGAACAAATCGCAAACTTCCAGTTTACGACGTTCTAGTGATTATCGATATAATCACGAGCTATTATAACCTTAGAGTGTATTATTAGCTATTGATAATAGTCCATATACGTGTAGTGTGCACACATATCGGTCCTTAAATACACGCACACAATACAAAGCTGTGTTACGAACTTACGATTCATTTTAAGCGGTATTGGGCGGGTTCGCTTTCTCAGGCGATGACAGCGTCGATGGAACACGCGAGTATTGTAGTGCAGAAGGGTTAATACAAGGTCAGCATAATCGCGAGATCAGAGTCAGGGCTGAGGCTGTGATTACTGGAGCCTAACCTTATAGCCTTTCCTTGCCCTGCACCCTATCGTTACGCTAATCTATATCGTTAACCTTAAACCGGAACCCTACCCTTTACGCTAACCCTATTCCTACCCCTATAGGAGTAACCCTAGGCTTGATAATGACCTGAACTATAGCCCTAACCCTAACCCAAGCCCCAACTCTAACCAGAAACATAGCACTAACCCTAGTAACCTAGTCCTATTCATGACTCTAACCCTGACCCTAACCCTAGTACTAACCCTAGCCCTAATTATGACTCTAACCCTAACCCGAACCCTGGCACTAACTCTAACCCTAATCATGACTCCAACTCTAGCCCTAACCCTAACCCGCACCCTAGCACTATACCTCGAACCCTAGCACTAACCCTAGGCTTGAACATGACTCTAACCCTAGCACTAACCCTAGCACTAACCCTAGCCCTAATCATGACTCTAACCCTAGCGCTAACCCTAGCCCTCCCTAACCTAGCTCTAGAACTATAGCCCTTCGCTTTGCCACAGGGCTATAGTTCTAGAGCTATCCCTAACCCTAGCTCCAAGAAACGGTCTTGCTAGGGTTATAGACAATCAGTCGCACAGCCTCGTCCGGCTATCCCTAACCCCAGCCCTCACACTGACTCTGGACTATAGGTTGATTCGTATGGACGGGGGGACTGGAGCTAATGTTAATAGCCACATTTAGTGATCATTCCACCTGTACGGTCACTGATGCATGCCCCTGTTAATCACCATCTACGTTTCTCTCAACAGCTCCATTCAAGCGCGAGCATATTAGCATTTTATGATTTCGCATATAGATGTAAGCGCGCGGCAGCGGCAACGGGTGTACGGGGGCGTGCGTGCGTGCGTGCGTGCGTGCGTGCGTGCGGGCGTGCATACGGGCGGGCGGGCGTGCGTGCGTGCGGGCGGGCGTGCGTGCGTGCGGACGTGGGGGCGTGCATGCTAGCGTGCGTGCGTGCGTGCGTACACCATGGTCGCGTAACGGGATGTTAACTTATAGGCATGAGACGAAAGCTGCCTGGGATGGATGCTTGCACGCTTATGCTGGGAAGCATGCCTCGTGTTATCACCCCCGGCCTGCAGCACTCTCTCGCTACCGTCCAGGCACGAGAGCCGTGACGCTTACATGCAGTTAGCTCTACAACTTTGTCTGCGTGTAGACCAGGCTGTGGCAGAGCGAAGGCTCTGATCCTAGTTTAAACCCCCATATCGTAACTTTCGTTAACGTGGGGGTACACTCTTAAAAATTAACAGAGATCTTCTTCAGGGTGTTGGCTAATAATTTCTAGCAAGAAATATGTCATTTGTTGTCAGAAAGGCGGGACACAACGTCCTTTAACTGGCCGAGCGAAGGGATGTAGTTCTAGAGCTAGCACGTAGTAGATGTGTGTGATCAGGCGCACACAAGCACTTGGAACGTCTCAATAAAAAAAAGGTAAATAAACACGAAATGTATTTACTACCAAAGTCTTAATGTTTCTCTACTCTATTTCGCCTATTATTGCCGACAATTTCCTGCAAATGCCATGCAAATGCATCTCTGCAACACACATGTACACCGCGCACACGCTGCCGCACACTGACACATAAATATAGAGTCTATAGTCTCGGCATTTACAGGAAATTGTCGGCAATAATAGGCGAAAGAATGTAGAGAAACATTAAGACTTTGGTAGTAAATAGATTTCGTATTTATTTAGCATTATATTTTATTGAGACGTTCCAAGTGCCTGTGGGCCTGTGATCTGTGTTCGGCTATACGTAGCGGTGGTGAGGAAACGCCACTCGCCTCACGCGAGAGAGGAGGCCGGGGTCTGACACAGAGGAAATATCACACAGCCGTGCCTGAGACACGGGAACGGAATCACTCGACAATCATGCAAGAGGAAGGAGGAGGAGGAGGAGGAGGAGGAGAAGGAGAGGAGGAGGAGGAGGATGAGGAGGAGGAGGAAAGAGGAGGAGGAGAAGGAGGACAATGGGGAGGGAGAGGAGGAGGAGGAGGAGGAGGAGAAGGAGGACGAAGTGGGGAGGGAGAGGAGGAGGAGGAGGAGGAGGAGGAGGAGGGAGCAGGCAGGAGGAGGAGAAGCAGGAAGAGGGTACGGGGGAAGCTTGGGATGTTCTAGATAGGATTCTAGTCGTTGGCTTCTTGACATAAAGTCTATCATAGTGGTTTACAACATGCAGTAAGCGCACTGCGTCGTCCAGGTCGTGCGCCCCATCTCCTCACTGTACTACTGAACACTAGCCGCAGCGTGCGAGCGGCCGGCTACGGCAGGCCAGTGGAGGCAGTGCGCGGCGCTGCCGGACTCAGACGAAGCGTACATATACATGAGCTTAAGCGCAGTGTGCTTTGTAGAGGAGTAGTCCAAAGACGTAAGCGACATCGGCACACAGAGTTTAGTCTAGATCTGCTGTGCGTTGTTCCGTAGACTATAATCCTGTTTACTTTGAAACAGCAGGCAGATAGACTACCACCCCACCCCACCTTCCCTTCAAGGCTTGCTCGCTGTCATTCTACCATTACCATAGCCGCGTTTTCTTTATTATCTATCTATTGTCTGTCGTCTGTTAGTATCTTATTATCTTTCGTATCTAATCTATCTATCTATTATCTTTATATCTATCTATCTATCTTATCTATCTATTCTATCTATGCTATCTACTTATCTATCTATCTATTATGCTATCTATCTATCATATCTATCTATCTATCTATCTATCTATCTATTAATCTACTATCTATATTATCTATCTACTATCTATCTATCTATCTATCTATTATCTAGCTATTATCTATTATCTATCTATCTATATTCTATATCTATCTATCTATCTATCTATCTATCATATCTATTTCTATCTTATTCTATCTATTATCTATATATCTATCTATTATCTATCTATTATCTATCTATTATCTATCTATCCTATCTTATTATCTATCTATATCTATGATTATTATTTTATCTATCTATCTTACATCTATCATCTATCTATCTCATCTATCTATTATGCTATCTATCTTAATCTATTATCTAATCTATCTTTATCTATCTATATATATATTATATATCTATCTACTATTATCTATCTATCTATCTTATCATCATTTCTCTCTTCATATATATATATATATATTATATATGTATATAGCTTATAGGTATAACATCTATATATATATATATAATATTAATCTTCTCTCGTTCTTCTTTCTCTCTCATCTCTCTTCTCCTTCTCTCCCACTGAGCTCTCCTTGTCTCGTTCACCCACTCCTAGTTGTCTCTAACCGACACGCACTGCGCGACGCACGCTAGACGCAACGCCACCCGCACGAGATACGGCACCTACGCAAGTCACGCGCGGATGCACGCTCGCACACGAACCACTAGCCATCGTTGCTGGGTCTGGCTAGGTGAACGTATGTGCTGGTGCGGATGAATGGATAGCTGGTCCGACTTGTCCATTCTTCTGAATATAGCAATAGATATCGTTTGTGTGCATATTCTACGACAACTCTCTATAGTAGTTAATTTCGACTGATATTAAGTCTTTGCGACTATATTAGTTTTCAAGTATTGTGTCTTTCAAACGATATTAGTCGTTTCAAACTAATATTGGTTTTTCGAGTTGTATCCGGATTCACTGAAGTGATGTTGTCATCTTTACTCCGATGCTCGGTTAGTTTTGCTTTCTGCTCAACACAATATTACAGAGAAATCACTATGGTGCGTGTTTGCTATACGCTAAGACAACATAAACACGAGCCTAAAATAACACGTGTGCTGAATATGCATCCAAAACACATCTGAAAACTGGTAGAGTAAAAAAAAAAAAAACTAACACTTAATAATTTGGGAATTTAAACGTTTACAGTATTTTAACACTATCCCGACCACCCCGATATATTATACAGTACCACACGCGTTGCGAACGACGAAGGCGGATCGTATGCCAGTATGCTCTACACAAGTGTGGAGGTAGTGGAGTGACGAGCGACTGGGTCTTATTTACCGAGTGGGTATACGGCGAGCAGCTATGCGTTTGTCCCCCAGCGCGTGGTGACCATTCTTACAACCCCGGTGCGAGAGCGGAGACGTTATTTCCAGAGTTAGCGCTGTGGCTCGGGACGAATATATCTCCATCGTAATCACGCACGATGCTACGATGTGTGTGTGTGTGTTGGATGGATGCGGGCGGGGGGGTCAGTGGTGTGGTCGTGTGTGTGGTGTGTGGTGTGTGTGTGTGTGTGTGTGTGTGTGAGTGAGGTGCTTGACGTGTGCTGCGTGGTGTTGCGTGGTGTAGTGTGTGTGTGTGTGGTGTGCTGTGCGGTGTGCGTGTGGTTGCGTGCGTGCGTGTTGCTGTGTGTGGTGTTGCTGTGTGGTGCGGTGCTGTATGCTGCGTGCGTGTGTGTGTGTGTGTGTGTGGTTTTTTTTTTTTTTTTTTTTTTTTCTTTTTTTTTTTTTATTTTTTTTTATTCTGTGTGGTGTGTGTGTGTGTGCGTGTATACGATGTATATATAGCAGAAACCGCAGCAAATCTCGAAAAACGCCGCGCTGTTTCAGAACATAGAGTAGCACATAATTTACGATCGCTTAGAAGACGTTTGACAACATTTAGTACTGACCCTCTCCCGCGGAACAGCAGTTAGGAGCACAAATTTCTGCCGTGGGCGACCGTCAAAGAATGCTGGTTGTGTTACAGTGTAGCTTTTATACTTCGATGCTGTATCGATGACAGACGTCAGTCCGTTAGCAGCTAACATATTATATTGAATGATTGATTGGTATGATTGAGTATTCGCCTGCATGCTATTTCACTTCTTACGAGAATGACACGGTACCGTGAAGTCGACGGCAGTAGAAGGAAGAGGAGGGGGAGGAAAAACGCCGGGGAGGAAGACTGAAAAACGCGGAGGCAGAGGTTTTATGCGAATATTTGGCGGGATATCGTGTTCACACTTCACAGTCTGACTTGTAGCTATAGTGTTTAGTAAGACTGACGTGTTTTTCGTTTTTTTTTTTGTCGAGGTCAGCAAATGATACGTGCAGTTTGTTTTGCGAATTCCTTTCATTTCAGTGAAAAGCTTTTCGTTAATATTCAAATGAGGTGTCACCTACAGCAATGGTTAAGTTTGTCACCGAAAGTTTTCACTTTACTTGTTGTTTTCTACATTTGTGTCCTACTTTTGTCACAGTAAGGGCCAACTTTGCGTGTGAAAGTTTTCTCCGTATATCTATTTATACTGTTGCTTTGCTACAGCGTTAGTGGTAGAATCCTTATTTTTCGTAGCATAATAGATCATATATACGCGATGTTATTATTGGCTTCTCTCGTGTATTTTTGTTCTATCAGATAACTGTTGATGATAATATTTCTGTCTGTGACCGCTACTGCAGTCCCTCGTTACAAGTGATCACTAGAGCAGATCATATCTGCTGCAAATAATCGATATAGACAGCGAAGTTTGCACGGCGACGCGAACAATCACATCTGCGCATGCGCGGTACGTGCGAGACCTCCCGAAACTCGAACCGCTTTGCGCACTACTTTTTTTATCGCGGAATGATAACGATGCTATATAATCATAACTAAACGCGCCGAAAGGGAAATATGCGCGCGGTGCTGAGGAGGTGCCGACGACGTGGTCAACTTACGACTCACTGGGGAAGTTTTATGCGAGGCTATTAAACGCCATATCCGCGTATCTTCTCTCGACACCACCCATGCGCCGCTCCTAAACAACAATAGAACATTCCAAGAAGCCGCTCTCTTCGATCGCTGCCGCAAATCGCAGCACAGCTGTAAACAGTGTGTGTTTTTTGCTGTTTGTTTTTCTTACCACAACGTGGCACTTATAGCGCGTACACTGTGCGCACGCTAATAATCACGCGCGGATGCACGCTCGCACACGGCAAACACCAGCCATCGTTGCTGGGTCTGGCTAGTGAACGTATGTGCTGGTGCGGATGAATGGATAGCTGGTCGACTTGTCGCATTCTCTGATATAGCAATAGATATCTTTCGTGTGCATATTCTACGACAACCTCTTCTATATAGTTAGTCTTTCGACTATATTAGTCTTTCAACTATATTGGTTTTTCAAGCTTGTATCCGGCATTCACTGACAGTATGTGTGTCATCTTTACTCCCCATAGCTCGGTTAGTTTTGTTCGCTTCAACACAATATTACAGAAACTCACTATGGCGTGTTTGCTATACGCTAAGACAACTAAACACGAGCCTACACATAAACACGTTGCTGAATAGCATCAAAACACATCCTGAATGCGAACGAAAACTGGTAGAGTAACAACTTAATAATTTGGGATATTCATACGTTTACAGTATATTTAACATATCCCGACCACCCCATATATTATACAGTACACACACGCGTGCGACCGCACGAAGGCGTGATCGTATGCCAGTATGCCTACACAGTTGCCGGTAGTGGAGTGACGAGCGACTGGGTCTATCATTTACCGAGGTGGGTATACGCGAGACAAGCTATCGTTTGTCCGCCCCAGCGCTGGTGACCCATCTTACAACCCCGGTGCGAGAGCGGAGACGTTATTTCCAGAGTTAGCGCGTGTGCGCTCGGGCCGAAAATAACTTCCATCGTAAAATCCGCACCGATCGCATACGATGTGTGTGTGTGTGTGTGTGTGGGGTGGGTGGTGGGGTCAGTGTGTGTGTGTGTGTGTGTGTGTGTGTGTGTGTGTGTCTGTGTGTATGTGTGTGTGTGTGTGTGTGTGTGTGTGTGTGTTGCGTGTGTGTGTGATGCAGCATTCTATGGCTGAGAGGTTCCATAGCACGCCATCCCCGTGATTCACTCACGCTCACCGCTGACGGTGCTGACGTCACGCGTGCCTCTCAATGCCACCAGCAGCAGAAGAAAGAAAAGAAGAAGAAGAAGAAGAAGAAGAAGAAGAAAAAAAAAGGCGAAGAAGAAGAAGAAGAAGACGAAGAAAAAGAAGAAGAAGAAGAAGAAGAAGAAGAAGAAGAAGAAGAAGAAGAAGAAGAAGAAGAAGAAAAAGACGAAGAAG
>NW_014578090.1:8938-19173 GCF_000485595.1 Priapulus caudatus | reverse complement strand
CCCTATCCAATTGAACTATGTCATCATTCTTGACCGTATTCTCCACCCCCTGCAATCCATTAGTCAGCTTACTCGTAATAAATTGTGTGACTCGCAAACAAAAAACACAACCGAACGCTCCACGGCAAGTCCAAGAAGAACTCGGAACCCACCATACGACCAAAGGATTGTCGAAAATGTACCCGTAATCAACTCAGCCCGCACCACACCGAATCAGAATATTCTGAAAACATAAAGTACCTAAAATAATAGTTGAAATTTATAACAACCAAATATAGTTGACAGCCCTAACATCAGTCGACCGACCTCATATATGTCGCCAATAACCTATCTAAACCGAAGTTGTCGTAAGAATAATGCCCAAACAAAGATATAATTGCATATCAAGAAATGCGACAATCGACCAGCTATCCATCATTCCCACCAGCACATACTTCACTAGCCAAGACCCAGCAACGGGATGGCTATGTTGCCCGTTGGCGAGCGCATCGCGCGTGATTGAGGTAGGTGCCGTATCGTGCGTGCTGATTGCGTGCGGCGTGCGCTGCGTTGCGTAGAGAAATAGAGTGTGAACGAGAAGAGGAGAGTTGAGTGGAGAAAGGAAGAAGAGAAGAGAAAGAGAGGAAAGAGAAAAGATTAATATAATATAATATACTAGATATTATACCATACATATATACATATATATATATAATATATATATCGATAGAGAGAGAGATAATAGATACGATCATAATAGATAATAGATAATAGATCGATAGATAGATAGATAATAGATATATAATAATAATAGATAATATATAGAGATAGATAGATAGATAGATAAAGATAGTAGATAAATAGAAATAGATGATAATAGAGTAGATAGATTAGATAGATAGATAGCTAGATGTAGATCAGATAGATAGATAGATAATAGATAATGATATATAATAATATATAGATAATAGATAATAGATAGATAGATAAGTAGATATATAATAATAATAATAGATAGAATAGTAGATATAGATAGATAGCTAGATAATAGATAGATAGATAATAATAGATAGATAGATAGATAAGATAATATATAGATAGATAAATAGATAGATAATAGATAGATATAGATAGTATTAGATAGATTTAAAGGAAATAAGAAATTATAATAAAGATAGATAGATAATAATAGATAATAAATAGATAATAGATAGATAGTAATAGATAGATAATAATAGAATACGAATAACAACAGACTCCTCACACCAACGAGAGAGAAAGAAGAGTAATATGTTGTATAATCTATCTATCATCTATCTATCTATCTATCATCTATATCTATCTATCATCTATCTAACATCTATCTATATATCTATCATCTATATCTTATCATCATCTATCTATTATACATCATCTATCTATCATCTACTATCTACTATCTATATATCTATACTCTTCTTATATCATCTACTATCATTATCATATCTACTATCTAAATCTATCTATTATTACTATCTATCTTCATCTACTATCTATCTATATCATCTACTATTATTATCTATATATCTATTATCTATATCACCTACTATCAACCCCACTATCTATATATCTATCATCTATCATCTATCTATCTATCTATCTATCTATCTATCTATCTATATTAATCTATCTATCTATCTATCTATCTCTCATCTATCTATCTATCTATCTATCTATCTATTCTATCTAATGCTATCATCTATCTATCATAATTATCTATCTATCTAATCTATCTATCTATATTCATCTATCTATCTATCTACTATCTATCTATCTCTCTCCTCTCTTCTATATCATATATATATTATATATATTTTAATATGTATAGTAACATACATATACAATACTATATATAATCTTTCTCTCTTCTCTCTCTTTCTCTCTCTCTCTCTCTCCTTCTCTCCCACTCACTCTCCCTCTCTCTCGTTCACCCACTCTATTTCTCTAACGCACACGCACCGCTGCACGCACGCCACCGCACGCACGCACCGCACGCACAGATCCCGCACCTACCACCGCCATCACCGCCTGCGATCACCGCTCGGCCACACCGAACCACTAAAGCGCATCGTTGTCTGGGTCGGCTAGTAACGATATTTCTATACGTGCCGATGATGGATAGCTTGTCGACTTGTCGCTATCATCCGCCTCGATAATAGCTATAGCACTATCTTTCCCTGTTGCAAGACTCCTCACCTACACAACCCTTCTACTAATAGTCTAAAATTTCGACTATGAGACGCTTTCGACATATCTGTACCTTCAACTAACCTAGTCGCCGTCTTCTCACTACTATAGTCTTTCAACTATACCACTTGGTCCTCTACTCCGCAGCACTTAGTAATCCGAGACCGACTTCCACGAATATTGTTCACTTACTCCCCGTAACTCGTTAAGTTTAATTGTTCCGCCTCAACACAATATTACAAAAACCGCGAAAACTCACTATGCGTTCTGCTATACGCTAAGACAACTAAACCCACACCTAAAACATAAACAGCGCTTGCTCGGACAACTAGCATACAGCAAACACATCCTGAAAACCTGAAGGTAACGCAGCGTCACAACGTAACTACTAATCAACTAAGATCTAGAGAATATTCATACAGTTTACAGCCTCAAGTAGTTCTATCACACACCGTATTCCCCGACACACAATGCCACTACTCATTATCACACCGACCGTATCACCACACACACGCGTGCGACCGCACGAAGGCGTGACTCGATGCAAGTGATCGCCCTACACAGTTGTTGGAGATATCGGAATGACGAGCACTGGGGTCATATCATTTACCGAGGTGGGTATACCGCGAGACAACTATCGTTGCCCCCCGCCCCAGCGCGTGACCCAATCCTACAACCCCGGTGCGAGAGCGGAGACGTTATTTCAGAGTAGCGGCGTGTGCGCTCGGCCGAAAATCAGCGCTCCATCTAACCATCCGCACCGATCGCAACGATCCTGCTGTGTGTGTTGTAGTGAGCTGGGGGGGGTCGTCTACGCTGCTGTGTGTTGTGTGGTGTGTGTGGTGGTGTGTGTGTGTGTGGTGTTTTGATCGTGTGCGTGTGCGTGTTGCTGTGTGTCGTTGTGTTGTCGTATGTGTGTGCGTCGTGCAGTGTGTCGTTTCGCGTGTCGTGTGCCGCTGACCGTGCGTCCAGTCGTGCTTCAGTTGATGCATGTGTGTGTGTTGTAGTGTCCGTGTGTGTGTGTGTATGCGTTGGCGTCGTGCCGTGTGTTGTGCGACAACCCACTGTGTGTATCAGACTATAAATACCCGCGCCAGCAAACCCGCAAGCCAAATCTTCGAACGCGCGCTCTGTTCAAACATAGAGTCACACATAATTTTACGATCGCTTTAGACAGACGTTGACAACATTTACACTGACCCTCTCCCACAGAAACCAGCAACGTTCAGGAGCACAATTCTGCGTGGGCGAACGTCAAAAAGAATCCTGGTTGCTGTTACACGTGTACTCCTTTTCATACTTCGATCTGGTATCGGGAGACAGACGTCAGTCCTAGCACTAACATATTACAACTTGAATAGACATTTCGCGTACGACTTGAGCCTATTCGCCCTGGCATGCTATTCATTCTTATCACAACGAACACGTACCGCAATCAGGCGCAGTAGAAGAAGAGGAGGGGGAGGAAAACGGCGGAGAGAAGACTGAACCAAACGAGCGAGAGCAAGAGTTTATAGACGAACATTGGCGAGGGATATCGTGTTCCACACTTAAAGATCCGACTTTACGCCTCATAAGCTGTTTAGTAAGACTGATCGTGTTTTTCCGTGTGTTTTTTCTTTCGAGGTCAGCACATCAATATAGCCGTGCAGATTTGTCGTTTAGCTAAACTTCCTTCCATTTCATTTGAAAACTTGCGTCAAATATCAACATCAGGCTGTCCCCTGACACCACATGGTTAGTGTTGTCACCGAAAGTCTCTTCAACTATAGCTTTCGCTGTTCTTCTACACTTGTCGTCCTACTTCCTCTGTCAAAGTAAGGCCAACTTTGGCGGTGCGCGAAAGTTATTCTCCGTTATATCTATTTATAACAGATTGCTTCTGCTAGAGCTTTATTGCTAGAACCTTATTTTTGCTACACATAATAGATCATAATACGCGATGTTATTATTGGCTTTCTGCCGTCCGTGTATTTTGGTTCTATACGTGATATAATATTGTTCTGTCTTGATCGCGTTACTGCAGTCCGCCGTCGCTTACAAGTGTATCACTAGAGTGAAAACGAGTATCATATCTGCTGCATGTACGAAGTTATAGAGCCGAGCGAGACCACGATCTTTGCTACGGCGACAGCGAACCATCAGCTATCTTGCGCATGGCCCGGTACTGCGAGATCCTCCTCCGAAACTCGAACGGCGCTTGCGCACTACGTTTTTTTACGCGGAATGATAACGATGCTTATACTAATCATAACAAATCAGCGCCGAAAAGGAAATACTTCGCGCCATGGATGCTGAGGAGTGCGCCGACATCGCAACTTACGACTCATCTGGGAAAGTTTAGTTCAGGCGACTATATAACTCATAACGCAGCGTATCTTCTACCCCATTCGCGCTCCCTAACAACACTAGGACAGATCTAAAATCCAAAGAAG
Source organism: Priapulus caudatus (assembly GCF_000485595.1). NCBI lineage: Eukaryota > Metazoa > Priapulida > Priapulimorpha > Priapulimorphida > Priapulidae > Priapulus > Priapulus caudatus. Next base: position 14,533 of record NW_014578090.1, on the reverse strand, counting down.
ACCGACGCTTTTCTCGATACGCTGCGCAAATCGCAGCAGCAGCTGTAAACATGTGTTTTTTGTCTGTGGTCTGTTTCCATTACAAAACGTGGCACTTATAGCGCTACATGTGTCACTTTAACACTGACCAGACAGCAGCACAGCAGCACAGTAGCAGCAGCAGCAGCAGCAATAGCAGTCATCAGCAGTAGTAGGCATAGCATAGCATCACAGCTACAGTAACAGTACAGTACATAGGCAGCAGCATCAGCAGTCAGACAGCAGCAGCAAGCATCAGCAACAGTAATATAGCAGCAAGCAGCAGAGCACATAGCAGCAGCAATAGTCATGCAGCAGTAGCAGCAGACAGCACAGCATAGCCTCAACAGACAGTAGCAGCATCCACAGCAGCACAGCAGTAGTATAGTAAGGTAGTAGTAGTAGTATATTAATTAGTAGTAGATAGTAGATAGTAGTTGGATAATAACTAATCGTATTAGTAGTAGTATTCATTAAATTAGTAGTAGTAATTAGTAGTAGTCACTAGTATAGTAGATAGATATTATAGTAGTCATGAGTATATTAGTATATAGTAATATAGTAGTATAGTCAGTAGTAGAGCGTAATAGTAAGTAGTAGTAGTAGTAGTCAGTAGTATAGTAGTAGGAGTAGTAGTAGTATAGTGAGTTTAGAGTATATAGTAGTATAGTAGTAGTAGTATAGTAGTATATATAGTAGTATATAGTAGTATAATAGTAGTATAAGTATAGTTAAGTTAGTTACTAGTAGTAGGAGTAGTATAGTATAGTATTAGATTAGTATAGTAAGTAGAGTAGAATAGTAGTAGTAAGATATAGACTAAGTAGAGTAGATGTAGTGAGTATAGTAGTATAGAGTAGTAGTAGTAGTAGTAGTAGTAGTATATAGTAGTTCCTGTAATAAGCTAGTAGTAGTCAGTAGTATACTACTAGATTAGATAAAGTTTATATAGTAGTAATCGAGAGTGACGTAGTATAATGTAGCTAAGTAGTAGGTAGCTTAGTAGTAATTATACTCTTAACTTCAGCCACAGGCCCAGTAGAGCACGTGCACGGAAACGGCTCAATCTACATCCCATGCGTCCATAGTGGGTACGCCACCACCGAAAGGCTTGGCGTGTAGGTAGGTGGTACGCACACACAATCGGCGGCGCTCAATCGGTCTCAGCTGGTCACCATGGTCCACTACTCTGAATTCAATTCCTCTATCACAACTATCACGACGCGACACTCCTTACCCTGTACGATGAAGGTGATCCGACGACATAGCTGATGCAAGAAAAGTGATTCTCCAGTGACCGGGGAGAAGTTCCGCCACATCCTCTATGTGTAGGCGAATAAATAACGTAAACAATATATTATTCGCCAGGTGAAAAGAACCGGTAGAATGAGGGACGGGGGAAAGGAGCGAGGAGCAGCAGAGGAGAGAGCAGCGAAGAGGAGAGAGAGAGCTAAATGAGGTAGATCGAGGCAGAGAATGAGAGACGCCCGAGAGAGAAGAAAAGTAGAGAAGAGAGAAGGAGAGTAGCCTTAGAGAGCAGCAGACGCCGAGAGAGAAGAAAAGAAGTAGGAATAAGGAGAAAGAGGACAGCACTCTTAAGCAACGAGAGTGAGGTGAGAACAGAGAGACAGAGAGAGAGAGAGAGAGAGAGAGTAGAGAGAAGAGAGGAGAGATAGGCGGCCGGTCGAGAGGAAAAGAGCAAGTACGAGACGCCAGGAAGACATACGACGTAAAACCTGAAACGCTAGGATTCGGGCGAATGGTCAAGTGTCGATTCTCGTGCGAAACAAAGATAAAGAACTGGTAGCATGTGTTCTCACGGGAGGGAGCAATTTCCTGTCGCGCGGGAAAAGGCGAGAGTATGCGCGTCAGTCCGCGCTGTCACTCAATGTGTCCCAAACTGCGCTATTCGTGAAGGGGCGCGCCGGCCTGGATTGTTGACAGGTAACTGTCGCGCTGTGTGACAATAATGACAGTGTCGTTGTAGTGGGTGACACCGGACTGCAGGCTATATAGGCAGGCTGCTAGGCGAGTATGGTCGTGTGGTGACCTTAAGAGGTTGGCCTCAATATCGAGCTATGTTTAAGGTGAGTTATGATTAGAGTTAGGGTTTAGGTTAAGGTTAGGGTTTAGGGGTTAGGGTTAGGGTTAGGGTTAGGGATAGGCTTATGTATACCCCATCTAACCTTCCCTGCAGCTATGTCAAGACAGAGCTGTCAAGCTATGCTACCTCTCTAAATAATCTCGTCACGTTTCGATATCCACATTGATGATGATCTTGCGATAGTAGACACTGCATGCGCAAGGCGTGCATCCCCCTCTCTCTTCATCTCTCCCTCTTGTCTCTTCTCCACATCGCTCCCCCTCTCTTTGTCGACGTTGGCTCGCTTCCCGCTATTCCCGGTCTTCCTCTTTTCTCTTTGCTTCTCTTCGCTCTCAAGACGCACACTTTCCTGACACCATGGCCAATTCACCCACCGTCTATCATTTCTCTCGCCACACATTCTCTCTCGCTGTTGTCTTTCCTCTCTCTCTTTCTCTTTCTCTCGATCTCCTCTCTGCTGTCCTTCTCTCTCTCGTGCTCTCTGATGCGGGTCCATCCATTCGTCGCTTGTCTTTCTCTCTCTTTATCTTGTTTGTCGTCACTCTCTTCTTACTCTGTCTGTCTCTTGCTGTGTATTATTCATGTATTCTCGTGTGTGTGTGTGTGTGTGTGTGTGGTGTCGTGTAGTTGTGTTGTGTGTGCGTGCGTGTGTGTGTTTGCTGTGTGTGTGGTGTGGTGTTGCGTTGTGTTGTCTTGTGTGTGTGTTTGTTGGTGTGTGTGTGTGTGTTTGTGTTGTGTGTGTGTGTGTGTTGTTGTGTGTGTGTGTGTTAGTGTGTTGTTGTTATCCGTCTCTGTCGTCTGTGCTCTCTCTCTCTTTCTCTCCTCTCTCTCTCTCTCTCTCTCGCCTCCTTCTTTCAGTTCTCTCTCTTATCTCAGTGTTTTTATCGTACCTGCTAATAACGTATCCTGTCAGCTACAACGCGGCGAAGACAAATTGAAATCGTTGTCTTCTGTATGCAGTCAGTTCACGCTCTCTGCATGCCACACTAGTCCTTCTTCTCAACCACCTTCTCTTCATCTTCTCATCACTCACTACCTCTTTGACTCACATGCTTTTGCGCGCTCTCTCTAAAGAATATATATATATATAATATACTATTATATAGTATATATACTATATAGATATTATAGAGAGAGAGAGAGAGAGAGAGAGAGAAGAGAGAGAGAGAAGTAGAGAGAGAGAAGAAAGAGGCAGTGGGGGAGAAAGAGAAAGAGAGAGTGAGAAAAAGAGCGAGAAAAAGAGACAGTGAGAAGGAGAAAGAGAAAGGGAGAAAGCTAGAGTGAGAGAGAAAGAGAAAGGTCACTGGGCAACCCTGCCAATGACCTGCTGCATTTCTGGCGCATCGGTAAGAAGGGGTTGGGGGTCGATGGGCGAGAGATAGGAACCGGGTAACTTTTGTCTAGTGTATATTCTTCGGAGATCCGTGCGTTCGACGGAATAGCAGGCCTGAACTTGTGACCGAACGTTATCTGATGACAATAAAAAAACCTACACGCCCACACGCAAAAAAAAATCACATACTTTTACTTACTGGACAAAATCAAGATTGTATTACTAGGTTGGTGTACAATTGAGGTATCTACACAATCACTAGTTGTAGCCTATATTGGAGCGTTGGCCGTATGTACGCATAGCTAACCCTGTATTTGTAACATCAGCCTTTTACACGCGGTTGTTAAAACTACTTTGCAAACTCAACATCGTTTCCAGGCGCGAGAACAAAAAATACGAAGATAGTCACTTAGAAATAGACCCTTCCCCCAACTTCCCTGAGCGACTATAAACTTATATATACCGTATGAAGATCATCAATAATGTACACTTTCCCGGAACTATGGCGGCCATTAAGGGGCATTTAGCATCTAATAACGGAAGCGGTGAGTTACGAGCAGACTGCAAAGTTTGCGAATACTTTGGGTTTTTATCCATTCGTCAAATGGAGAGGAGGTCGTTGATCTACAGGGTGGTTGCTAGCATAGGCATTGTCCAGAAACGAACGCACCCACACGCACACGCACACACGCGCGCGCACAACAACAACAACAACAACAACAACAACAACAACAACAACAACAACAACAGCAGCAGCAGCAGCATTAGCAGGAGCAGTACCAACAACAACAAAAAACAGCAACAACAGTAGTAGTAGTAGCAGCAGCATTAGCAGCAGCAGCAGTAGTAGCAGCAGCGGCAGCAGCAGCAGCAGCGGTAGCAGCAGCAGTAGTAGCATCAGCAGCAGCACCGCCACCACCACTAGTAGCACCACTACCACCACCACCAGCAGCAGCAGCAGCAGTAGTAGCAGCAACAACAACAACAACAACAGCAGCAGCAGCAGTAGCAGTAGCAGCATCAGTAGTAGCATCAGTAGTAGCAGCAGTAGTAGTAGCAGCAGCAGCAGCAGTAGCAGCAGCGGTAGCAGCATCAGTATAGCAGCAAGGCTATAGCGAGGAATCTCGCGCGGGATTTCTTACGTGTTTTTTTGCTGCCAGGCACGATAATATAGTCGGTCGACATGCCAACAGTAGCAGCGCATCAGCCTCCTGGCAATCACCGCATTCCTGTGTTTCTGGGTCTTGTGTGAGAGATAGCACAGGGCAGAAAGTAGATGTAGCAGGCAGTAAGGCGAGATAAGATGTTGTTAGGGAGACTCCTGCAGCCTAGATTCTCTCTCGTTTACCTTGTTCGGTCGATATAACAAAGAGACAGACAAGCAGACAGGAAGGCAGGAAGGCAGGCAGGAAGGCAGGCAGGAAGGCATGCAGGCAGGCAGAATGGCAGGCAGGCAGGCATGCAGGCAGGCAGGAAAGCAGGCAGGATGGCAGGCAGGCAAGCAGGCAGGCAGGCAGGCAGGTAGACAGGTATGCAGGCATGCAGGCATGCAGGAAAGCAGGCAGGCAGGCAGACAGGCAGGCAGGTAGGCAGGCAGGCAGGCAGGTAGGCAGGCAGGCAGGCAGGCATGCAGGCAGGCAGGAAGGCAGGCAGGCAGGCAGGCATGCAGGCAGGCAGGCAAGCATGCAGGCAGGTATGCAGGCATGCAGGCAGACAGGCATGCAGGCAGGCAGGCAAGCAGGCAGGCAGGCAGACAGGCAGACAGGCAGGCAGGCAGGTAGGCAGGCAGGCAGGGAGGTAGGCAGACAGGCAGGCAGGTAGGCAGGCATGCAGGCAGGCAGGCAAGCAGGCAGGCAGGCAGGAAAGCAGGATAACAGGTGGGCAGCTGCACAGAGTGTGTGTTATAGTTCATTCATATCCTTACAGGTAGTACTTAAGCTTAGAGTCTAGCCAGATGAAATCCACAGTCGAAATTAATTCAAGTAAGCATTCCCGGAGAAACATTTTTAAACGTAGGATCAATATTTTAGATGCTACTCTATTGTAATCCGCAAGATACTGACGTTCTGCCTTAAGGGCTTTCGCTCTCTCTCTCTCTCTCTCTCTCTCTCTCTCTCTCTCTCTCTCTCTCTCTCTCTCT
>NW_014578090.1:6122-7444 GCF_000485595.1 Priapulus caudatus | reverse complement strand
GTTTAGATAGATCTACAACACAGTCATAGACAGCATGCTAGCTACACCCGTACGCCGGACCATACTAGAACCACAGGCACTTGAAGCATTTCAATAAAATATAATGCTAAATAAATACGAAATCTATTTACTTACGTTCCGGCAGTACCTGGGGGACATAGACCCTATGAGCTATAAGCTGTGTCAGTGTGCAGCGGCGTGCGCGCTGTGTACATGCATGTGTGTTGCAGACGAGCATTTGCACGGCATTTACAGGAAATTGTCGGCAATAATAGGCGAAAGAAAGTAGAGAAACATTAACACTTTGGTAGTAAATAGATTTCGTATTTATTTAGCATTCTATTTTATTGAAACGCCCCAAGTGCCTATGACTAGGACAGTACGGATCTTGTACTAGACTACTACCTATATTGTACTAGGCTACTACCTATATTTTACTAGGCTACTACCTATATTTTACTAGGCTACTACCTATATTTTACTAGGCATGTACCTATATTGTGATAGTATTCCACTTACACTGTACTAGGAGTTTGCAAGGCACGGTGGAGGCAGGGATCGTGAGGGACTGTCTGGTTGTAACAAGTAGAAATGCGCTGTAATGAAAGTGAATGCTCTTAAAAACATTTCGACGTTACGCGTGTATGTCTGTTCTTCTTCTTCGTCTTCTTCTTCTTCTTCTTCTTCTTCTTCTTCGTGTTCTTCTTCTTCTTCTTCTTCTTCTTCTTCTTCTTCGGTGACTTGAACCTGTTAGTTGAGCTATTAGTCGTTGTGATTACCCTCCAGCCTACACAATTTCAGACTCACTAAGATCTCAGCTGATGGTAGTATTGCAGACCTGCCAAGGGTGTTCAACCAGCTTGCTGGAGGTTGAGTGGGATTTTGCGGGAGAATGTGTCATTTTGGGAATATAATGCTGGAGGTTCAGAATATTTTCAAACACGACCAGTGTCTGAATATTTGGCTTTAAAATATGTATTTGCAGTACATATATTCTGTTAGCATTCAAAGCAAAAAAGAAAAAATTAAATTTTAAGTCATAAAAACTTTAATTCTGAAGTGTTACATACGGGGTTTTTTTTCTTTTGCGTAAATGCGTGAGAATGCGCAGGGCATGAGGGAGTACGGGAGAATGGGTCCAGATGCGTGAGTCTCCCGCGAAATTCGTGAGACTTGGTAGGTCTGGTATTGCGTTAACATGAGGCAGACGGTCCGAGACACGGTTAGGCCATAATAAAAATATTGTTTGTTTGCCCTCACCCGACCGACTCGCCAAAAACGGGCCGACTCAAAAAAAAATATTGATCTTTCCCATTCTTTTT
>NW_014578090.1:0-386 GCF_000485595.1 Priapulus caudatus | reverse complement strand
ATGTAGATGTAGATGTAGATGTAGATGTAGATGTAGATGTAGGTGTATGTGTATGTGTAGATGTAGGTGTAGGTGTAGGTGTAGATGTAGGTGTATATGTATATGTAGATGTAGATGTAGGTGTAGGTGTAGGTGTAGATGTAGATGTAAATGTAGATGTAGGTGTAGGTGTATATGTATATGTAGGTGTAGATGTAGGTGTAGGTGTATATGTAGATGTAGGTGTAGGTGTATATGTATATGTAGGTGTAGGTGTAGGTGTAGGTGTAGGTGTAGATGTAGGTGTAGATGTAGGTGTAGATGTAGATGTAGATGTAGATGTAGGTGTAGATGTAGATGTAGATGCAGGTGTAGGTGTAGGTGTAGATGTAGATGTAGATGTAGAT
>NW_014578089.1:103663-113606 GCF_000485595.1 Priapulus caudatus | reverse complement strand
TTAAATAATTAATTGGATGCGGATCACACCAAAATGTAATGAATTCTAGTTACCCCATTTCTGAGCTATCTTGAAATTTAATTAATTAATTAATTAATTAATTGGATTCGGATCACCATCAAAAATGTAATCATTCTAAGTTACCCATTTCTGACCTATCGTGAAAATTTTATGACAATCCGTCCATAACTTTTTCAGTTAGGCTGTACACAAAACCACAAACCAACAAACACTCAAACGAACAAACACACGCCGGTGAAACATGACCTCTGCCACCCTTGGCGGAGGATAATCAAATACATATGCAATTACATACAATACATAGGTAGCTTACGCAGGCCAACCAGTAAATACGCGTTACAAATGCTACGCAGATCAATAATGTCTACGCAGGCTAACATCTTATACACCAGGCCAGTGTTGTAGTGGTAAATTATTTTTTGGGTATACTCCCTTATACTGATAGCTCAATCAAAGCAACAAGCCAACGACGAGGCGCTGCGCCGTGGTGGTGATTCACAAACACAGTGCCCTCCCCCCCCCCCCAGTGACCCAACCCTGACCAGATCAAAATTACAAAGAAACAAACACAAACAAACCATATTTCACAATAAATATCACCTCAAAATTTTAATGTAAGGTTTTGCAAAAGGCATCAAAATTTGAAGCATTGGTGAGTTATATCTTCAGACCAATCCTTGCATACGCCCTAACTATATATGTCTAAATTTACCAAGACAAAATAATCCAAAAATGATTAAGCCGTCATAGTATTGATTTTCTAGTTCTAGTTTCTGCAATACTCATCAAATGTAATATCATGATAAAGTGTCTGAGGTGATTTAATTGTTTATACAGATTTTTATAAGACACACTGTCATGGGCGCAAATCCGGGGGGCATGGGGGGATGCATCCCCCCGCTCTTGAAGGAGGTGGGATGGCCTGTACAAATATCCCCCCTGAGATTAAAAAAAAACTCCTTCCTCCGTGCCCCACTTGAAAGTTCAGCTAATTATGATAATTTGGAGACATGGGCAGACCTAAATCATTTCAATTACTGCAGGTTCGTGTACAGGGGGGGGGGGAGGGTCCAGAGGTGCCGGACCCCTCCCTGCTCGCGCAGAAAACGCATCTGAGGGGGTCTAATTTCAAAAAAATTCTGTGGAGGGCCCCCCGGACCCCCCCTTCGCGTGATCATCCCCCCACTCCTCGGTACGGATTTACGCCCCTGCACACTGTCATAGACCTCCAAATGTTTTGTTTGGTAAAGAGGCAATGTACAAGTAGACCATATCCTTACTCATTTCGTACATTTTGTTGTGTAGCTTGAACAAAATATTCATGAAGATACATACCCAGTGTTAATACCATTCACTTTTTTACTTTTGTATGTGTAATTTTGATTATTAAACACAACAAACTGTTTAACAATTAACTATAATTGAGTTTTGATTTTTGAGACCTGACTTAGTTTTAGAAGTGAAAATACAAGTATAGTAAGTTTGCAGTTCATACAATGTAACATTCACATTGTCCTTATTATACACGCACATTCAAAAGTATTTGGATACTTTACTGAGGAAAATTGCAGAGAAACAACATAGGAACACAATATATTTGTTTAGAATTGTTCTAAATAAATTGGTAAATATGTCTACAGACATTAATGTATCATTCAAAGTGCTTATGCAACAAAAATATATGCATAGGGATGATATTTGATCACCTGTTGATGGTAAAATGTAATGAGTATGACTTGACACCATTATAAAGTATCAAAATACTTTTGGATGGAAGTGTAGTAAGGGCTGTAAGGCTAAAACAAATTCCAAATGGCTTGGTATCTGGTGTTATTTTTCACGGTGCCAACACGGGTCCTGTTATCTTGAGCACTGCGATGGTTTCTTAACCATTTCTTAACATACTTTTCTGGCTTAAACTTGCTTAATGGTGGTCCCACAAGAGAATATACACACTGGCATAGCCTGGCGCCGCGCGCCACGTGCGCCCCGCCGGGCCCTTTGGAGGCGGCTGCGCAATCATCAATGTCGATAATACGTACGTTTGATTTGTCAAGAGTTAGTCGCGTATATGGATAGCCAACACAAATTAATTCTATGGAACACACGCGCAGCGTATGAATGTCGACGATTTTCATAATTCGTAGCTCTACTAGAGTCTACATTTATTTTATTTTTTGTATTTATAGCCTTTTATTTATATTTGTATTTATATGTATTTGTATTTATATATACGCCTATATATATTTATTTATATTATTTTATTTATATTTATTTATTTATTTATATATAAATATATATATTTATATATATTTATATTTTATTTATATTTATTTATTTATTTATATATAAATATATATATTTATATATATTTATATATATTTATATATATATATTTGTATTTATATGTATTTGTATTTATATATACGCCTTTTTGTATTTATATTTTTTAGGTATACGTGCGTATACCCAAAAATGTCCTATTTTTTCAAGTATACGGCGTATACATAAGTATACCCTCCACTACATCACTGCACCAGGCACATACAGACAAGCGACTGGTTTACAAATGCAGTACATATTTACGAGCGTTGAGTCCTGCAGGTCGCAGGCAGCAGGCAGGTCCTCAGTCAGTGATGTCCAGCGGCGATGGTAGCGTGGTGACGAGAGCAGGTAAGAGCAGCGCGGTGCTGACAGCGTCGTGAACTGTCAGGCACCGTGCCCCCCCCCCACTCAGTGTTATTTAGGGTACGCATATGCTCGTTCCCTTCCTTTGAAAGCACCCCCCTATTTCAGGACTGCTAAAATTTCTGAACCCCTCTTTTGCGGGCTTTTTGCGGGTTTTTCCTTCATTGGAGACCCCCCTAAATCCGGAACACTGCTCAATGTACCCCCTATCTCAGGTTAGCTCTCATTCCAACCGTAGTGACGTTAGTGTAGCGTGTGGAACTGTCGAACCAGTCTACACTACGTAGTGTAGAGTTCAGTGATCGAGGGGAACTAGGGGGCAATATTTTTACATTTCAAAATTAAATAATCCTGAATGAGCTTTCAAAACTAGCAGGAATTTCAGGAATTTGATCCCGGATTTGATAAAGTTTTTTATGATATTCAAGATGAAGAGAGAGAGGAAAAACACCCCCTTTTTAAAGAAATCTCCAGGTAAAAAGTCAAATACACCCCCTTTTTTTATAATTCTTGGGCCGGTTTTGTCGCGCGAAAAATACCCCTTTACCGGAGATTTTGGGAACGCGCATTGAGAAGCTGTGGACGCTTCTTGAATCTGGTGTGGGAATCGTGGCAGTTCAATTCATGTTCACGTAGTTCACATTTGTCGGCGGCATTCGTTGTTTGTTCTTCATCAGTCGGCATGCGACATCAAGGTGTGATGTCCTTCTCTAGGTACTAAACTGTCACTCTGCCGTCGTGGGTGATACCTTTTACTCGTGTTCCAGTGACTCAGTTTCTCAGGATGGCTGGGTGGCGTCCTTCGCTTGTTGCCTTGACTACTATTTGTCGACTAAAATAACCTATGCCGTGATGCTGCTTAAGTTAAACGACCCGTGTCGCTAGGTTTTATACTAGGTTAAGTAATTCGATATCTACGTCATTACAAGTGGACGCGGGCAGAGAAACATAGGTAGCTACGATTTATTAGTAATTGTTGTTTGCACCGAGGCGATTTAACTCGGAGCAAGAGAGCAACAGCTGTAAATGCTTTTCTGTCATTTTTCGCGCATTTTGGTGGGAGTTTTTTTTGCCTCATTGTGGCATTCAATGTTCCTTTGGGTGGATTTTGATGTTACTTAGTGCCTCTCGATTTTTATGATGTTGTCAGTAGCTTTTCGGTATTTTTCCTCCTGCCTTCCGCTGCCTTTCGGTGTTTAGACAGCATATTGAAAATTACCGAAAGGCAGAAAAACCTACCGAAAGGCACCAAAAAGTAGTGAAAATATACAAGGGAAGCCAAGGTGCAGAGAAATCAGTAAAAATAAGATATATAGTTGCGTAAAGCATGATAAATACATTACAGACTCTTCCAACAAAGGCGACAGAGAGAGAGGGGGAGAGCGAGAGAATGGAAAAGAGTGTGGGAGAGAGAGAGAGAGAGAGAGAGAGAGAGAGAGAGAGAGAGAGCGCGCGCGTGCGCAGCACTAAATTGTGAGTTATCATATAGACTGGAGATGACGCCAAACTGTCTGCATCAAGCTAGTGATCGGACTGTCTGCCTGTCTCTGTCTGTCTGCCTGCCTGCCTGCCTGTCTGCCTGCCTGACTGTCGGACTGTCTGCATCAAGCTAGTGAGCTGTATCAAGCTAGTGATATCTCGAGATATCAATCGTCGGAATATCATCAGTTTTCAGCTACCTGATATGAACGCGCGTGACGTCAGCTGGCAATCGAGGGTATCATTGAAGATGCATGTTAAGTGTCTAACAATCAGACTTCAAGCGTTATTAGTCTTTATAAGCTTTATATATGTGAATGCAGATTTCAGTCTAATTTTATCGATGCATGACGTAAGCATGCAGATGTTATCGTGTATTATAACATAATCCTCCCTCACACCGCTGTGTGTTTGCACGCGGTAGAGCCGCGCAAAACCAGTAGCTAGCTGCTGTCACGCGCGTGCATACCGATATTTGCCGCTACTCGCAGATTATTAGCAGTAGGGAGAGTAGGCACGATGCGACCGGAACCGCGTCATATATGATGGCAGGCAACTACGTGAAGTCATAGTACACGCGGGGAGAGGAACACACATAACCAGATGAGACGGGATACTAGAGAAGCGTTGCGAAAGGAGGTGTTGATCCAAGCGCTATACGCGCAGATCTTGCGCACAGTTCGCGCGCAAGGCGCATGCGACCGCGGGAACGTCCTACGACAGTATGCAGCGCTGGCAGCTATTGGATCCGTGCGCCGATGAATTGGCCGGCGCACAGATCCATAGCTGCCAGCGAACAGTCGCAATTTTAGTGGGGACAAAGAGGGTAGACATTTGGGACGTGAACAGTAATCATTGTTATAAAAAACATAATTTCTCTCTTCGTAACCGAGCTGTGTGACGCGAAATCACAGAAAGACTGACGAAATTCTCGCGACGACTCGATAATTTTAGCGGGAATACAATGAAACAGCTGAGCTGCATTGAGCTGCTGTTCTTTGCAAGTTCAATGAAAATATCTATAAAAGTGTCAACACCTTCTGCTTCTACATTGTGTTGTATAAGTTTTATTATGAATTGTATTTTATTATGCGTCAGTGGCTTCATGTAACGAGCGGCAGCTGCAGCGGATACATAAGCTGGGTTTTATAATAATATATGCGGAAATAATACGCCTCTATTCATGTAAATAGAATGTGCACTATATACAAACAATGACGACGTAATAATCACATATAATTGAACACAGGCACACGCCCACCAACTGCGCCGTCGATCCCCATATTATTGCCGATAGCCCGTAATCCTAGCCGTTCAGCTAGTTGTTCAACGTTAATTTGACCAGGAATACAATGAAACAGCTGAGCTGCATTGAGCTGCTCTTCTTTGCAAGTTCAATGAAAATATGAATAAAAGTGTGAACACCGTCTACTTCTAGTTCTACACTGTGATGTATAAGTTTTATTATGAATTGTATTTTATTATGCGTCAGCGGCTTCATATAACGAGCGGCAGCTGCAGCGAAAGCATAAGCTTGGTTTTATATTATAATACGATCTATCTATCCATGTTCGATCTATCCTTGGGCCTATGCCTCTATTCATGTACATAGAAATAATCACCTATATACAAACAATGACGACGTAATAATCACATAATAATCACATAGAGGTAGCCTAGTATGTTGACTATATCGTAGGCGTTCTTGATAGCCGTAGGAGTCGGTGCATGCTATATATGCGTATATATAGGGATTGGACCGTGAAGGTATAACTGCGAGCAGGCGAGTTCCAAGTTTTTCTGCGAAGTTTTTCTGCACAACAGCAATGAGGGCCTCCCCTCGACCGCAGGGGTAGACGAAGTTTTTGCTATAAGCAGCACGCTGGTACGATGTAATATATGCAAAAACGGCAAAACGGGCTAGAGAGGAGATGCACGTGCTCGCACGACGTGCCGTCGCCACGGGCAGCGCGGGGTCAAGAGGTTGATAAACTCGCACGTACAGAGCCAGGTAATATAGCTTTGCTCTTAATATAGACTTATAGTTTTTCGAAACTTGAGCCTCCAAGGGCCTGTGCTCTAACAAACAATTCTAGTGGCAGTTCTCAGTCTAAACAAACATCAATCAACGGGCTTAGCCAATGAACGTCAGGAGAACCAACATGGCTACGATAATGAAAACGCCACGTCACGATTCCAGTTAGACTGGTACAGACGTTAATTCGGCCAAGTCTCTTTCGCTACACTAAACTTATAGTTAGTGCAGCGTGTCGAACTCTCCACCGCGGGGCAGTCTAAGCCTATTCGCCGTTGGTTGTGTGGAAAATTCTCTGGAAAATCCCTCGAAGAGAGCCTCGTCGCGCCATCTATGGGACGCGATATGTACGAGAATAAGTTCAGGGCGTGAAATTAAATAAATTGGAAATCGCTTTTCTAGAGGAAAACGTAACGCGCCAACCAAAAAAATTAGCAATTACGACCATTGGATTTATTCTCGCCCTACGTGCAGAGTCGAAAGGCTTCTGCAATCGCCGAAACTGCTCAATTGACCGATTATGCGGCTTTCTGTAGTACCCAGAGGGCTTCGCGTAGTTATTTGTTCTCTACAGGGCAGCGAATTGGATGAAAAGGCGCCACGAGGTGGCGCTGTTCGCGCTTCGCGCGTATATCCGGGCTGCAGATCGTCTAGAATTTATTAACTGTCGTTTGCACTGCGGCGATTAAACTCGGAGCAGGAGAGCATCGGCTGTAAATAGTTTTCTACTCATTATCGTGCATTTCGGTGAGCTTTTTTTTAGCCTTATTGTAGCATTCAGTGTTTTTTATTGATGCCTTTGGAATGGATTTCGGTGTTACTTAGTGTCTTTCGGAGTATTTTCGGTGTGTTAAAAGGGCCTTTCGGAATTTTTTACCCTTTTTAGTGTTTAGACAGCATATATTAATTATACTATATAATTACCAAAAGGCACTGAAACGCAGAAAAATCTACCGAAAGGCATTGAAAGACGATGAAAAATCCAAGGAAAGATACGGAGAAATCAGTAAAAATAACATAATAGTTTCTATACGTAAATCGTGGTAAATACATTAAAAACGCATTATTTTATTGAAAATCCCCATATTTACTTATAAAACATTTACTTATAAAACATCCAAGAGATGGCGCTGTGGCATGTAAATCGGCCTCATTTCGGGCCGAGTTCAGTCATTTTTAGGGCATTTCGGTGGATTTTTTTTTTACATTTCAGCTCCGGACTGCTTCTTTCGGTGCTTTCCGGTGGAATTTGATGTTTTCATAGCGCCTTTCGGTGTTTATTAGAAAATTCCACGAGTATCCTATTTGGTGTGCCTTTCGGTAATTAGACGGACCCAAACTTTTCCCGCCATAGCAACGCCTCGTGCGTGCGATCGAAGCGCGTTCTTTTTGGGTTCATGTTGTTTACGTATTTTTGAAGGGTTTGCCTTACATCAAAATATTATACGACTTCGTCGCAATATAACAAAGAGCAACTGTACGAATAACGTTGTTGATAGTGTCAGGTTACTACCGTTTGTTGCAGTAAATATTTAGACTGAATCTGTTGACGAGAAGAGACGACATAAGCCTGATAATCATTAATGAAGGTAGGCCCTACTTGTCTACGCCCTACAGTTCTACTACCTTGTTAAGCGGTTCACCTCGCCGGCAAACCGGACCCATGGCCATGCTATCTATACTATAAAAGGGAACAGCCCATTTTTGTTAGCTTCTATACTATAAAAGGGAACAGCCCATTTTTTGTTAGCTATGTTCTCTGAATCTGCTCGCATGATTTCAAATTGATTGACTGTAAACGATGCATTAATACCACTCGTAGAGTAATATTGGCGCACTTTTGCAATGATGACAACAGGATAAGTTGAATTGAAGCCGTTTTATTTAACACTGGTGCGATACCATACCGCTGTATCATCGACGTCACTACTCACTACCATAACCAATGTAGTATGCGTCGTTGCCAGCTCGCGCTGTAGCGCAGTGGTAGCACGCTTGCCTAATAGGTTAGGTGTCGGGAGTTCGAAACTCGACAGCCGCGAAAGAAAAAAATAAAAAATTTTCGCCAAGTGAGCAACTTCTTTCTTTCATCATAAACTAGCGAATACCCGACGTTGCCGGGGAAATCAGTGGGGTTACTCAGTAGTTACCGCTTGGTTGAAAGGAAAATACCCCTAAAAATCGAACTATCTATCTATCTATCTATGCATCCATCCATCTATCCCATTCCATGCCATGCCATCCCATCCCATCCCATCCCATGCCATCCAATGACATGTCATGCCATGCCATGCCATCCCATCGCACCGCATCCCATCCCACCGCATCCCATCCCATCGCATGCCATCCCATTCCATTCCATCCCATTCCATGCCATCCCATCCCAAACAACAAAAAATAATAAGAAATCAAAAGATAAAAGACATTAAAATAAAAAAGTAAAAAATAAATAATAAAATAATATTATATAAAAAATATAATAATATTTGATCTGTAACCTACATAGGCTTCCGTGAAGTGTTCGCCGTCAGTTTGCCGCTATTATTTCATGTACAATAGTTTATTCTGGAATGTTTACTAAACGTTTAAATGATTAATTAATTAATAAAATTTTTCAGTGACAGAATTCAGCTGCCTTGGCGGAGGTCTGCGCTCTCCGAGTGCTCTAGTTAAAGAATAGAGTAACCGTAGTAATTCTGTGGTTATAGCTTCTGGCTTAAGTGCAATAGCTGTTCCGTAATTACTGTTAAGTGTTAAGTGATACTTTATGAGTTATTATGCCAGTAGATGGCGCTACGCGTTCATCGGGGATGTAAGGAGAGGAAGCTTCCTACCATTTGTAGTGCAAGAGGTTGAATGCTTGCTTCGTCGCTCAAGTGACGTCACGTCTGTACGGACTCAAACTCCTGAGGCGTGTTCAACAGAGCGTGCGGTCGATGCGAACGCTCGATGCACGAATGCAGCGCCTCTTAAACGACACACGAGCGCTCGCTGTGCGCTGGCTTTATCCAAGATGGCGGCCCCCATGGAGGGTTACTCAGCAGATTTTAATCGCGAGATTTTAATGTCTTCGAACAAGTACTGTTAAACGAATTAGCAGAAGAAATTGATACGAATTGAATTTAGAAGTAAATGAATGAATGAAAAATGAAATGAAGTTGAAATAGATTGCAAATTGAAGTCAGAAATGTTAGATTCCCATTCGCCAGATTGCCAGTCGCCATCTTGTAAACAACTTGCGCGCTGCGCGAACAGCCTTTGGAGTTTGCGCGCGTGCTCGCAAGTGCTCGCTCGCGCAGTGTCGTTCAAAAAGCGAGCGCGCGCTCGCGAGCGTTCACTCTCCTGAACACGCCTCTCTTTTAAGGTGCATTTCGACCCTAACCCCAACACTAACCCTAACCTTAACCCTATTAAAAACAAAATTAATTAAATTTTGTACAGTCGAAACTGTGACGTATGTCTGACGTATGTGAGCGACGAAACAAGCTTTCAACCTTGTAGTTGAGATGAGTTGAATAAATCTACGCTACTTACATAACTGTGTTGATGCACCATTTAGTAAGACACAACACGTAACATGGTGGCAGCGTGTAAACGAACTACGCACGCCGATGTCTACATGAACAGTCGTCGTACAAGAAAGCGCATTCTACATGAATGATGGATCGATTGTTCTGGAACTTGCTCTGTCGCACGGTATCGTGGTGCCATCTCTCTCTG
>NW_014578089.1:100197-103214 GCF_000485595.1 Priapulus caudatus | reverse complement strand
TCACGCCAGCACTAAAGTAATTAGTGAAAACATGCAATTATTGTGACAGCCTGCCGTTTCATCCGATCATCAGGCAACAGAATCGTGTTTAGGGTATACACGATCTTAGCTATCTGCAGCAGGCTTTGATTGCAAGATGAGAAAGCCTAGAACACTGGTGACATGCAGTTGACGTGTGAAAGGCGGCAGAAAACGCGTCCACTATTATAGCAAGCCACCGCTTTTCGCCCTGAGACCGTCACCACACATAACTGCCCGAAACCAGAGGCGACGCGTCCCCTTAGAATGGCACATCAATCACAGGAAAAATTCTGCAAGTTCTGTTGGGCCTCTCAGTGCTCACATTTGTTTGTCAAAGTCTGCATGGCCAGCATGCGGGGAAGACATGTCAGTGTATTGTAAACAAAGAATCGCATTTTGCCGTAAAATTAATTGTCCCAACTTCAAGCGAAGTGCCACGAGCTAGACGATGGTTTCACAGGCGATGGCCAAGTGTGAATCGACGTTGAATCTGACGGGGAAGAGTGGCCTCCAACTCTGTCACTCACCTAAAGCCGACTTAAGCCATGATAAAAGTGCCTAATGTCAATTGCGGAAACACAATATTGTGTCCAGGTTGGGACACTGGACATGAGCATCTGTAACAACTTCTGCCAGCCTCGTATTTGCCACCAAGTGTTACGCCCAACGACTAAAAAATTGAAGCATTGTGGATATGGGCATACGAACTACAGCCCTCTCAGAAACATGTCGGTATCACTGATAATGTAACCCTAAGGGGGCAACGATATGTATTCAGTCGCACGTTCACACGTAGGTCTGAGAGAGATATCTTAACACCCTCCCTAGCTGGGCTTAGACACTGAGCAAATGGAAACTGATATGCGGTGTTCAACGACGGCAGCAAAAAGTGAAAAGAGTAGCAGTTGTGCTTATCACTGCACAGACATGCCCGCTCTGTTTGACGAAACCTTGGAACGTGTTTCACAGCGCTAGGTCACACTCAATATAGACAACATCAGTAATACAGTAGTGATGCCTGCTGTAGCAGGTAGATTCTGACCACTGCAATTTCGTCCCGGAGAGCTGAAACAGCAACTGGAGCGTTAATTGACAGAGATTGGTGTTAATCACTTTAGTCGAGTGAACCAAACCCCTTGGGGTCAGGCTCAGCTCCGTGATATGCTGATAGAACGTCCTGGCAAGTGCGATGCGGATATGCTTAGACCCTCGGGAGCTCAACAAGGCCCTAAAAGGGGAGCATTATACACTGCCAATATTAGATGACATGCTACATGAGTTGAGTCAATCCCGTGTGTTCTCGAAGGCCGATCTAGCACAGGGATACTGGCACGTTCAACTAGACACAGAGTCCAGCATGCTCACATTTCAAACATGTTTCGGACGATACAGGTGGCTGAGACTCCCATTCGGCACATCAGTTTTATCTGAAATCTTTCAGAAAAAAAACTCATTGATGCACTTGGCGGGCTGACAGGAGTAGAAAGTATCGCCAATGATGTGATAATTCATGCAGCAACAGTCGAAGAACATGACCAGGTACTGGATGCATTCCTGGCAAGATGTCGCAAAAAGGGGGTACTGTAACATCTGCTTGATAGCATCATTCCTGTTTACAGTACGCAGCGCACCTTCTCCCCAAGATGTGTAAGTAGACCATGTTTGGTCACGCTAGGTCAATTAGGGGTCGAGTTATAGAGCAGAAGGAAAAGTGTCTGCGGCGGCGGCGGCGGCTGGACAGACATGAAACCATAGTATCCCCGCCAACTTCGTCGCGGGGATACAATTACTATACATTCATAACTAGATAAAAACATTTTACAATATCTTTTGATGTGTTAGTATATCGCCCAACCACGAATCAAGCTAAGAATACATGCGATTACTCAGTAATGTAAATACTCTATTTATTGATATAAAACATGGTTTCCAAAGAGATTCTGCGCGTATGAGATTCGCTGAGACTTGCACGATACAATCGTGTGGTGCCGTAACATACGGATTAAGTAAAGTAAAACTTAGTGGATGCTACCTATTTCTAAATAAAATGCAAGATTTTGCGTAACGCTATCTCGAGTTACCAAGGTTCGTGAAGTCAAACAACGCAACGCACGTATGTATGGTACGGTATTACATGACTGTATGAGACAGTGCGTACAATGTCGTGCGTGTCCATACAAGCATTGAATACTAACAATAAAATACAAATACTGAAAATATCGCGTTCACACAAACACGTGGCCGAAAGAATGCGTCTATACAAACTAATACCGGCAATAATGCGTCCTTGCAGACACAATGACATGCACACAATGTAACTATATACCGGTAGTTGTAGCCATATAGCTCTAGCCATAGCTGTAGCTAGAGATGTAGCCATAGCTGTAGCTATAGATGCAGTCATAGCTGTAGCCATAGCTGTAGCTATAGAATGAGCCATAGATGTAGTCATAGCTGTAGCCATAGATGTAGCCCTAGCTGTAGCCATAGTTGTAGCCATAGATGTAGCCATATTGTAGCCAAATAGCCATAGACTAGCTTCATCACCCAGCCAGTTACCCTTACACATAGAAAACGGTGTATACTTACAGTATAGAACAAGAAACTGCAATTATTTTAAGGGAAATCTAGTAAATGACACTACGTATATAGATACGAAAATATATTATCGCGAGCATCAGCAAGATGATCATTTGTCAAACATGGGGTAGAATGCACACTCGCTTTCCACGAAAGTAATTTACTGCAACTTTAAATACCCTGCGTAACCAACTTGACAATCAAAAAGATCAAGCACTTCGACATTTGCTTTTACATCACTAAATCGGAAGCCATCACTTCAGCTTTGCCATATCATTTATGGCGTCAGATTTACCGATTTTTCATGCACAACTTTAGTTTCTCAAGCAATGTTTATTTTGGAGCAGGGGGGGGGGGTTCTTAAAGTTGACAGTCAGGGTACATGATATCAGGGGTGAATATTGACAAATTTGTCA
>NW_014578089.1:90780-100187 GCF_000485595.1 Priapulus caudatus | reverse complement strand
ACTGCTGCTGCTGCCTCCGTTACAACTACATACTACTGTAGTCACTGATACTGCTGCTGCTGCCCCCGTTACAACTACTACTGTTGTCGCTGCTACTGCTGCTGCTGCCTCCGTTACAACTACATACTACTGTAGTCACTGATACTGCTGCTGCTGCCCCCGTTACAACTACTACTGTTGTCGCTGCTACTGCTGCTGCTGCCTCCGTTACAACTACATACTACTGTAGTCACTGATACTGCTGCTGCTGCCCCCGTTACAACTACTACTGTTGTCGCTGCTACTGCTGCTGCTGCCTCCGTTACAACTACATACTACTGTAGTCACTGATACTGCTGCTGCTGCCCCCGTTACAACTACTACTGTTGTCGCTGCTACTGCTGCTGCTGCCTCCGTTACAACTACATACTACTGTTGTCACTGATACTGCTGCTGCTGCCCCCGTTACAACTACTACTGTTGTCGCTGCTACTGCTGCTGCTGCCTCCGTTACAACTACTACTGCTGTAGATCGTCATCGAAGGGCTTTCACCAATACCAAATACCATCAGATCCGTTACCTGAACAGCTCAACCAGATGCCACTGCCATTAACAGGTTCAGTTTCTCCAAAGTCTGAACTGAATGATACGTACAACAGGAACTGTAATCCTACAAAACTGAGACCAAGGGTCGAGAAACCGAAGGTACCGGTATTCACAGGAGATGTTTGAGAATATCATACATTCAAGGACGACTTCAAACATATGATCAACCCTCACTATGAAAATAGAGGTGCAGTCTCCATCCTTCGTGGGAGCTTATCTGGCAAGCCTCTCGAGCTGTTGAAGGAAATCGGGACCGATTATGTTGCATGCTGGGAATATCTTGACATGTACTATGGTGATCCCAGACTCATTTCAGACGCTGTGACACAGGATCTGGTCATATTCCGACAACTGCAAAATGGAGAAGATGGCCGCTTTTGTGAACTAGCCCATCTTGTCAGACGTTGCTACGATATCCTGTCACAAGTTGGAAAGGCGGCCGATATGAACAACAATCATATGCTGGCCATAATAGAGAAGAAGCTGACCCTCGATGACAGAAAGGTGTATGCCTGCAGTCTGCAACAGAAAGATGAGGAAGCCTCGCTAGGTCTTCTTAACTTCTTCAAGGATGAAATAAAAACTCGGATGAGGGCCACTGCAGAAATAAGGAGCAGTTAAACTGCTCAACAGAACAAGGTCAATCTGACTCAACGGCAAGCTACCAGCAATGCACCTCAACAGCATCAAAGATGGAAAAAGTGTTGGGTATGCGAGTCAGATGAACATTGGCCAGACCAATGTGTACGCTTCAAAGAGCTATTGGTGGAGGACAGGTACAAGCTATCGAAAGAAAAACAGGTCTGCTTTAGTTGTCTGAAACGGGCGGGCAAGGATCATAATATGAGAACCTGCAGAAGGAAGACACGCTGTTCACAACAGAATTGTGAGTCCTATCATCACCCGCTACTGCATAAAACTGCTGGGAGCAACATTGTGGGACTTGCATCAAACGACAACGAGGTGGTTTTGCCTATCGTCACCACAAGGATTGGTACGGATATCAACCACACATCAGGTAATATCCTGCTCGACTCTGGAGCAAATATTACCCTGATCCGCAAAGAAGTAGCCGAGAAGCTTGGGCTTAAAGGGAAGTCAATCAGCATTGACCTCGACATACTAGGAGGTGACGTCCAAACTTACCAAACTAAAGTATATAAGTTGAAGGTTTATTCTGCTGACAAGAGAAAGTATGCAATATCAGCTGTTGGTGTACCCGAGATTACTAATGTTCCAAGAACAGGTGAAACAATACTGAAAATAATTGAGTCTGTACTAGGACAAGCACTCAGCAGAGGCTATGGTGACATAGATGTGCTCATCGGGACGGATCATCCAGAGATGCATGGAGGAGAAACGCATCAAATCAACGGATATCTACTGAGGAAGTCACCATTAGGCTGGGTAATCTTTGGATCCTCAGGTGAGCCTAGACAGTCTTCAACTGTACTCCACATCAAGGTCACAGACAGGGCCGACCTAACACAGTTCTGGTCAACCGAGGAAATGGGCGTGAGGCTACCGAACTGCAAGTGTAAGCTTCTAGATGATCTGTGAATGACAGCTAGTGAACGACAGCAGTTCAATGCAATGTGGGAGTCATGTAAAAAGATGAATAACAGATGGCTAGTTCCATACCACTGGAAACGAAATCCGGAAGAGTTGCCTAACAACAAGACGCAATGTATGGCAAAGCTGGTATCAATCGAACAGCGGTTGATGAAGAATGAGACTAATGCCCGACTATATGATGAGCAGATGAAGGAAATGGAGGAAAAGGGGTTTTCCAAAAAGCTTAGACTAGAAGAGATACAAAATTACAAGGGTCCTGTACATTATATCTCTCATCATGCAGTCATCCGCCCAGAGAAGAAGAGCACACCAGTGCGGATCGTGTTTAACTCTTCTGCATCCTTTAAGGGACATCGTCTGAATGATTACTGGGAGAAGGGCCCGGACCGCCTGAATGATCTCTTTGGTGTCCTGTTGCATTTCAGGCAACACCCGATAGCCATATCAGGTGATATATCAAAGATGTACCACCAAGTGGAGATTCCAGAAATGGACAAACATGTTCATCGGTTCCTGTGGAGAAGCTACGAATCCAGAGAACCGGATGTTTATATAAAAGAAGTGGTAACATTTGGCGACAAACCTGCACCAGCTATGGCTATAACTGCATTGAAGAGGACTGTAGCAGAAGGAGCATGCCAGTATCCAGAGGCTGCACATATATTGAACAAGGACACCCATATGGATGACATTTGCACATCAGTCCATACAATTCAAAAAGTCAGAGATGTCACCCATGATATGGACACTGTACTCCAGAAGGGAGGCTTCAGAGTAAAAGAATGGTTCTCAAATGATCCATTGAATGACAAGGAAAATCCTGATGAAAGACTTGTTATTAGCAATGCGGAAGAGCAGAAAGTCTTAGGTGTGGTCTGGGATTCTGAGTCTGACCTTCTAAAGTACAAGGTCAAACCTGTCAGAACAAAGGAAAATGAGCTGATGACCAAACGAAACGTTTTGAGTGAATTGGCAAAAATCTTTGATCCAATCGGGTTCACCGGTGCATTTATAATCAGAGGGAAAATATTAATGCAGGAGCTGTGGCAGATTGGTATTGGCTGGGATGACTCCTTGTCTAACGAAGTTACAAACGAATGGAGGTTCTTCACTCAACTGGAAAAGCTAGATGGTATATCCTTCAACAGATGCCCAATGCCAAAACCATCCAGACCTACTGGAATTGTGATATTCTGTAATGCATCAGAAGCAGCATTCGGCGCTGTGGCTTATACAAGGTGGGAAGAGGATGATGGAAATTATGACGTGAGGTTCGTTTCAGCAAAGTCACGTGTGGCCCCACTGAGAGCTATCTCTATTCCTCGGTTGGAGTTGCAATCCACTGTCCTCGCAGCCAGACTATATGCTACTGTGATAGAAGAGATATCAGTGAAACCCGACAAAGCTGTATTCCTGTCTGATAGTATAATTGCCTTGTCCTGGATTAGAGGCCAGTCCAGGCAGTTTAAGTATTTTGTTTCAAAAAGAGTATCAGAAGTACAGAGCCAGACCGGCCCATCAGATTGGTGACACATACCAGGGGAATATAACATCGCGGACAAAGTGTCCAGAGGGATTGCAATCGATGACTTGGAAAGTGAATGGGAAAAGGTCCAGCCTTTCTCCGGTTGCCAGAAGAAGAATGGCCAAGATGCATTCCCAAAGCTGAGATAAACGAGATTAAACAAAGAGAAAAGGAAAGAGAAAACTGTACTGTTAGTCAGGGAAGTAGAATGTGCCATTGACTGTACAAAGTTCTCCAATTGGAGGAAGTTTATCCGTGTGACAGCATACGTTTTTAGATTTCTGACCAATCTGAAATACAAATGCCTGAAGGAAGACAGGCCACTGTCAGCAGAAGAGCTTTCCACAGGAGAGAAATACTGGATCAAAGAAGCTCAGAAGAATGTACATGAAGACATGGAGAAGGGTGTATTCAAGTCCCTAAGTCCTTTTCTGAAGGAACATATCATCTATGTGGGAGGACGAGCTGGGAACAGTCTGCTCTCCTACGAGTCTAAACATCCAGCTTTGCTGCCAAGAGAACATTACATATCCTACTTAATCACGAGGAATGTGCATGAATGTGGCCATTATGGTGTTGCCACCACTGCTGCTAAAGTTAGAAGCAGATAGTGGATAGTGGGAGTGACGAGGCTGGCGAAGAAGGTGAAGTTCAGATGTGTAACCTGCCGGGCCTTCGACCACAATGCTGAGACACAGAGGATAGCAGATCTTCCAGTAGAGAGATTGGCGCCGTTTACCCCGCCATTCTATTTCACTGCCTGCGATTATTTTGGGCCATATGTGGTAAAGGTTGGATGGAATAAAACTACCAAACACTATGAAGTCATCTTCACTTGCCTCAACACAAGAGCTGTTCACTTGAAAGTAGCAGTTGATTGTTCAACTATGGAATTCCTGCAGGTATTGAGACGGTTCTTTGCCATCAGGGGACATCCAAAAGTAATACACTACCATAAACAACGGTACGCAGTTTGTGGGTGCCCAGAGGCAACTGAGAAAAATGTTGACTGGCTGGAGTGAGGATGAATTACAAGACTTCTCTGCAGAGAGACACGTTAAATGTAAATTCATTACACCACTGGCTCCACATCAAAATGGATGTGCTGAAGCACTTGTAAGGAGCTGCAAGCATGCTCTGAAGAAAGCAATCGGCGAACAACGACTCACGCTGTTTGAGCTGTATACCTGCCTACAAGAAGTGGCCAATCTTGTAAACAAACGACCCATCAGAGGACTACTGAACGATCCAGACGATGGTAAGTATATTTGCCCGAACGATATCTTGTTGGGACGAGCCTCCAGTAGGGTTCCACAAGGACCGTTCCGTCCAACGAAGAATCTGAAAGACAGACTGGAATTCGTTCAGCGCATAGTCGATGCCTTCTGGAAGTCATGGATTTGAGATGTCTTCCCGCTGCTGGTTCCTCGAAGGAAATGGAACGTGGACTGTCGGAATGTCAGGGTAGATGATGTTGTTCTGATGGCTGACCCTAACATGATTCGGGGACAATGGAAGCTTGGTCGAATCACTGAAGTGTATCCGGGAAAAGACAATCGAGTGTGAAACGTCCAAGTCAAAACAGCGAACAAGTTGTTCAGTAGACCTGTAAATAAGATAGTAGTCATATGTCCTGTAGAAGGGTATGAGTAATTTGAACTGTAGAGCAATTATCAGTACTGTATGGGTAGAGATGCGAGAGTGACATCGCATCGTGGGGGGAGAATATTTCGATCAAAACTAAGATCTCACACTGAGAGGTGGCACTGGTGCTGTTTTAAGGCACAATCCGGGGAACAAGAATGGGCTCGAAGCTAATGATTTGTTCCATTTGAGCGTTGTGCCATTGTGTTAACATGTTAGGGGACTTGTATCGATTTGATTCATGATAAATTGTTCAATACTAGCTGAAACCCGCGCTACGCGCGGGCTTAGTGACTGTGATGCATGTGTTACCAGTGAAGTAGTGTTATGTGTAAGGTGTTATATGGAGAGTTAAGTTGTTGCACATGTTTGTTTTTTATGGTTGAGAAGTCAATACAAATACATGTGCAATCATGCTTACACGTAACACATTAACCATTTGTTTGGCAAGTACACAGTCAAATACACACACCCACACAGAAACGTTTTATTGTATGCTATGTACTGGTTGATGATACGGACTCCAAAGTTAGAATATAGATAGATGTGAATGGGTATAACATAAACGTAATATTACGTGCTTCGCATGTTTCCACTGTGTGCGGACCAGGTAATATTGCGTGGTTGTGATCGCTTATTTCTACGCATGTTTGCAATCTTTGAGGACGACGTAATATTACGTGCTTGTGATCGGACCGCTTGTGACAGATCGGTGTCCATGGCACCCGTACACTGTACAGCATTGCAGACTTCCAAAAAAAAATCTGCACTGATGAAATTCAACTTGTACATCTCATATGGGAAACTATGGCCCAATAGCTACTGAATATTTAACTTCATTATTACATGGTTATTTCTACTTACATTATGGGGCTTACACAAATCTCAGACACACAGACACAGAACAGAGATACACAGAACAACACGAAATTGAAACCTGTTGATACACAACGAAATACAAACTGAACGAAAACAAAACAGCGCCCCCTATTTTCAGGCAAATGTTTATCCAAACTGATGCAGCCTTTCATTAACATACATACATACAACATTCGCCAAATTATAGTAAGAAGATACATACATACATACAACATTCGCCAAATTATAGTAAGATGTAAACGTTGGTATTAGCATGTAATATGTTACTGTTTAACATGTAACGTTCAATGTGTAATCGTAAAAGTGTAGTGAATTACAGCACTTGTAATGCTGCTGTCGATAGACTACAGCCGCTTGTGTAAATAGCCTATACTAAGCCATTCAAGGTCAAGGCTTACCGTGAAGCACACTGCATGATTATAGCTGGAATTTGACTGTAATGTGATACTGCAAGTTGCAGTTGGGAGTTAGTGTGGAATTTATATGGCTAGCGTGAATTTCCTCAACTGCAATGTCTAACTCAGACGAGCCTACATGATTCGCCAGCAACATCAGTTTCCAGAACAACCAGTTCACTGCCGATGTGACAATGAATGGTCTACTGTATACTCCATATTTTTCGCATACAGATATATTTTCACGAATTCAGACTTGACGGACAATTTCGGAGTCGATGAATTATGAATTATTCGGTATGAATTATTCGCGTGTTGTTATTTTCACGGTAGCGGACGCGTTTGCGAAATTCGCGAAAATTAAAACATTAAATATACAGCATATACAGTATTTAAGTTAACACGCCAGTTACATGTTGTGTGAGTGAAGACATACCAAATACGAACATCTATACTCCGTTTTATGCTCTCACGGGCTGAACACTACCCAGTGGAAGCTGAATCATCTGCCCTGACTGCATGGGGTCGTCACTGACATAGCAAACTACCACAGCTGCAGGCTTGCGTTGACAACAGACAGATCGGCAACACAGGGCTGCGCACGTGATGAAAAGACAACCATTGATTCCAGCTAAGATCGTCATGACAACAATCAGAATGTCAAACACGAGCCTCAAAGGACAAAACGAGTCGTCTTCGTGGTCATCGTATCTGTAGAAGTTCGTCGCGTTAGGGTCATTGGCGAGAGCATAATCGTACGCGTCGTTATGGTAACTGTGATCGTCGTGACACCGATAACCAGGATACGCAAAACTATTAATAAGCAATTGTATCGGACACATTATCAACAATACAGCAGATGCTATGGATGCTATGATGCTTAACACCATGAACGCTACGACATAGCCTCTGTGCTTCTCAGATCTAACATTCGTGTGATACGCAGGCAAGTTCGGATTGCCAGCACTCTCACCGTCATCGCTGTTCACTTTCTTAGCGGCCACAATTCCGACCGCTCCTGCGACAACGTAGAACAGTCCAACCCAGATCCCTGTGCCAACTTTCATGACGATGCCGTCTGCCCCTATAAGTACAATTTCGCAGACCATGATGATGATACCGATCGCAATCTCAAAGCTGCAGATGATGACGATGGCTTTCCTCGGAAGAGTTTTCTTGGGCTGCGTCAAGTTTGGAAACACCGGCGACGCCGCCATCCCCGTCAGTTGCTGAGTATCCCCGGTCTGACCTGTGCCAACAACATGCTGCGGTGACTCATCTTCCATGGGCTGGTAGGAAAGTGATGGGTGCTGCATTTCAAGTATAATTTCCTACAAGAAAAATGCACGTGCACACAAAATAAGTGCTATTGTAAATGCACACTCACTGTCACCAATGCAATTATATTGTTCATGTTCTAATTTGATTGTCATTACATGCAAAAGGGGTGGTACTCGAATAAAACTGTTATTCAGGTATGTCAACTCATTGTGCTGAGCGCTGTTACATGGCTTGCAATATAGTTTACTGTTAAATAATGTTTATGTGACTCAGTATGTTCAGAAACAAGCCTAAATGCAATGGCCAAACTTCAGTAACAAGATGCATTTTTGGGCAACTCTAACCATCAGCCATTTTGATGATCAAGTGTACAGAAAATGCTAGTAGGGTAAACCGGCAATATAATAACTGGAACATGGCACACACAAAAATACATCAAGTAATGTAACTGTAACCCAATCTATCCCAAATCTATATTTATACAAAGAAGACAAAGCACTAGCAGTGGCACGGTCAATCGAGTATAAGCGACAAACAGAAAATGGTGAAAGCAAGCAATAGTCAGAGATTATCGTATTTGTAATGGAAGTGTCTAAACAACCAAATCCGGTTTCGGAATCTTGAAAACTAAACAACCGGCTCTCTTCTCTGATTGGCTAATTTTGTCATTTATTTTATTTTTAATTATTTTTGGCTAATTTTATTTTATTTTAGAATTAGGGATAAGGATAGTGTGGAGATTTCGGGGGTGTGTAACTTACAGGAGCAGTAGACTAGATCAGGATGGATAGATTGAACTCACAGTATAGATGGAATAACCTTATATTGACTAAAGAGAGGATGAAATATAGATCGCACATAAATATGTCAACACGCATGTCCATGGGCGCAGCCATCTTGAATCAGGCTATCACTGCTACTGCTATGGTCGAGGAAAACAAGGAGTGAATACGCGGAAAGCGGTAATGCAAGATAAATGGAATATAATAATCAATGCGGTTTATGTACTATTAGTAGTGATGGGAATCGGCTGGAATTTCATAATCGATTATCGGTTTCCCCTAACCGATCGATAATCGATTATATAATCGGATAATCGGTTAATAATAGCATAGATTTAATTTAATCTTACTTCGTATATACAATTATACATAGCATTCAATATTATCATGTTTTATGATCATGTAGGCCTATTAAAGGCCAAGACACACTGCAGCGACAGCGACCGACTGTAACGACAAACGACAAAGTCGCAGCGACTGGCGCAGCCACACTGCAGCGACAACGACCGACCGTAACGACAAAGTTCACCCAGCACTCACCACAGTGCCACTCATGAGCAAACGGCAAAAAACTCCTGCTGCTGCTGCTTTTAAATAAATTGCTGTAAAAACTCTCTATGTATAACGAGAATATAATAAAGTAATATATACGCAGGCCAGCATATTATACGAACGTAAACAATAATCACGTCTGATGGCTGACCGTGGCCTTGCACGTTTTGGTTAGATGGGTTCGCGGC
>NW_014578089.1:83616-89231 GCF_000485595.1 Priapulus caudatus | reverse complement strand
CGCGCGAATGTGTAATGAATTGTGTGCGTGTGCACGGTATATCGTGCGTGCGTGCTGTGCAAGGTACGCTGTGCGTGCGTGTGTGCGTGCGTTTGATGTACCGTGCGCGCAGTGCGTACCTGCATATGCACGTGACATGCGTGCACGCTCGTGCGTGCGTGCGTGTGCACACGTAACGTGCGTGCGTGCGTGGGCACGGTACAACATCGTGCCGTGTGTGCCACGTAGCGTCGTGACGTAGCTGTGCACGCTCCGTGCGTGTGACGTGAACGTGTGGCTGACGTGATGCACGTCGCGTGTGCATATAGAGTATGTGCGTGCGTGTGCGCGTAATCGTGCGGTGCGTGCGCGCTAGTGCGCTGGCGTCCGTCGTGTGCGTGTAAAAATGTGTAAAAAATGTTTATACAAAGCAGCGGAATGTGCTACTAAACGAGGCGAAATGGGCTGCTAAACAGCGGACTCTGCGCGGAATGGGTAAGAATGTGGCGCAAATGTTGCCCATCAATCTAACTGCCGCAATGTAATAAATTGTGTAAAAAAATATTATACAAACAGCGAAATGTGCTACTAAACAGCGGACTGTGTAGTAAACAGGAATGTGCGCGGGATGGGTAAGAATGCTGGCGCAATGTGCACAATAACTGCGCACATGTACAAAATGTGTAAAAAAATCATTATACTAAACAGGCGGAATGTGCTACTAAACAGCGAACTGTGGTACTTCAAACAGCGAACATGTCGCGCGACATAGGTAAGAATGTCGTCGCAATGTGCATCAATACTGCGCCCAATGTTATCAAATGTGTAAAAAATATGTATACTAAACAGCGCGAAAATGTGCCTACTAAACAGGGAATGGCCTAGCTAAACAGCGGAATGTGCGCGGGGATGGGGGCAAGACAATGCTGGCGCATGGCATAGCAATAACTGCGCCAATGCTATCACAAAATGTGTAAAAAATATTATAACTAAACAGCGAAATGTCTGCCTGCTAAACAGTTGAAATGTTGCTACTAAACAGCGGGAATGTGCATCAATAACTGGCCGCAGATGTATCGAAAATGTGTAAAAAATATTTATACAAACAGCGAAATTGTGCTAGCTAAACAGCCGAAATGTGCCTCTACTAAACAGCAGAATGTGTAAGAATGGCGCCAATGTGCATCAATACTTGGCGCAATGTATCAACAATAGTGTAAAAAAATGTTATACGCTAACCAGCAATGGTGCGCGGAATGTGTAAGCAATGTGTGCGTGTGCACGTAACGTGCGTTGCGTCGCGGTGTGCAAGTACGCGTGGCGTGCGTCGCGTGGCGTGCGTGCCGTGCGTTTGATGTACAACGTGGCGCGCGTGCGTACCCTGCATATGGCACGTACACATCGTGCACGCGTCCGTGCGCTGCGTGTGCACGTATGACGTGCGTGCGTGCGTGCGTGTGGCACGTACACCATTGCGTGCGTGGTGTGCACGTAGACGTGCGTGCGTGCGTGCTCACGTACACGGCGTGCGTGCATGAGTATCGTGCGTGCGTGGTGACACCGTACACGTGCGTGCATGAGTATGTGCGTGCGTGTAGTAGCACATTTCGCTGTTTAGTATAACATTTTTTACACATTTTGATACATTGCGGCAGTTATTGGTGCACATTGCGCCACATTCTTACACATTCCGCGCACATTCCGCTGTTTAGTAGCACGTACATTTCGCTGTTTAGTAGCACATTTCGCTGTTTAGTAGCACATTTCGCTGTTTAGTATAATATTTTTTACACATTTTGATACATTGCGGCAGTTATTGATGCACATTCCGCTGTTTAGTAGCACATTTCACTGTTTAGCAGCACATTTCGCTGTTTAGTATAATATTTTTTACACATTTTGATACATT
Source organism: Priapulus caudatus (assembly GCF_000485595.1). Classification (NCBI taxonomy): domain Eukaryota; kingdom Metazoa; phylum Priapulida; class Priapulimorpha; order Priapulimorphida; family Priapulidae; genus Priapulus; species Priapulus caudatus. The sequence goes on along the minus strand of NW_014578089.1, from coordinate 87,343 downwards.
GCGGCAGTTATTGATGCACATTGCGCCACATTCTTACCCATTCCGCGCACATTCCGCTGTTTAGTAGCACATTTCGCTGTTTAGTAGCACATTCCGCTGTTTAGTATAATATTTTTTACACATTTTGATACATTGCGGCAGTTATTGATGCACATTGCGCCACATTCTTACCCATTCCGCGCACATTCCGCTGTTTAGTAGCACATTCCGCTGTTTAGTAGCACATTTCGCTGTTTAGTAGCACATTCCGCTGTTTAGTAGCACATTCCGCTGTTTAGTAGCACATTTCGCTGTTTAGTAGCACATTCCTGCACATTCCTGCACATTTCGCGCACATTCCTGCACATTCTTGCACATTCCGCGCACATTCCTGCACATTCTTGCACATTCCGCGCACATTCCTGCACATTTCGCTGTTTAGTAGCACATTTCGCTGTTTAGTAGGACCCGGGGAGAGATAGTGATCCGCTAGGGGACGGCTCTGATTGGCTAATTTTGTCTCTTGTCTATTTTATTCTTGGCTAATTTTGTTTTATTTTAGAATTAGGGATAGGGTTATGGTTAAGGTTAAGGTTAGGGTTAGGATTAGGGTTAGGGTTAACTGATTTCTATATCCACAATTTATTTCTATATTCACTATCTCTCCCCTGAGACCTATTATTTTTCTATCAATAGCGTAGCGGCCATTACCGGGTCAATCTACATCATTGCCGGCGTATATTTACACTACAAAATTGCACATTTGAGTGTTTTTACTGTGTATATTGTTCTCAGCATATATCTAACTAAGATTAAGCACCAAGAGAAAGTAAAATGCAAATAACACCCATGTCCACCTATGAAAATTATCATGGCTATTTTCCATATATTTTCATGATAAAATATTCAGACGAAATTTTACCAGGGAAAATAAATGCTCAACGTGTACTTTTATGTTACGTCACATTAAATTATGTTATATGTTATATGTCATGTTATGTTAATTGTGCCTTTGAGCGCGAACTCGAACAATAAACAAGTAGGTGCATAATAAATGAATTATTTTAGCTAGTTAATTACTCTAAATCTACCATCTTATAGTGGGCACGCAAACATGTGGGAGTGAAGCTGCACAAAATATCGTATTATTATTTTTATTATTATTAAATCGACATTGTATATAATTCAAATACAACTACATGTACTAAAATCCGTCCTTTTATGGGGGAAAAATTGATGGATGCAATAGTGTTGACTGTTGAGCAGTTAAAATAATTAAATTTCTACGTAATACAGTACAACGTTATAAAACACGAAGAAAAAAATACAATACGATCACGACAGCTTTTTCTGTACAAGTAAAGTATCATTTTACACATGCGCGCGGGCACACACACACACACACACACACACACACACACACACACACACACACACACACACACACACACAGGGGCGCAAATCCAGGGGGAACAGGGGGACATGTCCCCCCCACGAATTTTCAGAGGGGGGACATCATATCAAATGTCCCCCCTACGATGTTGGATCACCATTATTTTGTGTGTAAGTGTGTGGAGCGATTTTTTCTCGTATCTTCCAAAATTTTCGCTCTCGTAATTGTTGTTACCAGAGCGCTTTGAAAGCTGATGGGAGCGAAATCGCTCGCCGCTCCCGTGTATTTTTTTCGCTGATACAAAGTAAGATTAAATTTAATCTATGCTATTATTAACCGATTATCCGATTATAATCGATTATCGATCGATTAAGGGAAACCGATAATCGATTATGAAATTCCAGCCGATTTCCATCACTAAACACAAACCACCCGCCCACCCCGCCACGTGCGGAAATACATAGTTCCCGCTGACTGGCTGGAGCTATGGGCTGGAGTAAGTTGGTCCCCGAGCATTCGTAATGGCTGGTTCTATAGCCCAGCGGCAACTGTACGCGGGCTATAGTACTGGAGCTATAGGTTCTGCAGCCCTGAAGTCAAGTTTCACAAACCCCAGCAGTATAAAATGATATGGGCAAGTTGTAGGTTGGTCAAATAACATATTTGTCACCGTGTCAAGTGTGATTTACAGGAGTAAAATGATACAATTTGAAAAAAATTTCATGTTACAAAATTAAAGGGGCCCAAGGATAGAGAACATGGGTCCCAATAAAACCAATGTGCCTAACCCTAATTCTAACCCTAATTCTAACCCTAACCCTAACCCTAATTCTAACCCTAACCCTAACCCTAATTCTAACCCTAACCATAACCCTAACTTATTATATTGATATTCCGAGGGGAGATTCCCTCGAACTTTCCACGTAAATTTGTGTAACAGACCACTGTAAAACGTCAGTAAATAACTCGCTACACTTTAACTGAACGTTAGCTTTGAAAATAAAACTGTACAAGGCATGGTCATGGCCGTCCGGTTTGCCGGAGAGGTGAACGGACCGGACCGTAGGCGTAGATGCCTAGGGCTCATAGGGTCTATGTCCCTTAGGGTACTGCCGGAACGTACCCTGGGTACGGTCCGGTATACCGGAACGTACCCTGGTCACTATTTGATATGGTTAGGGTTAGGATTAGGGTTAGTGTACTGCCGGAACGTACCCTGGGTACGGTCCGGTATACCGGAACGTACCCTGGTCACTATTTGATATGGTTAGGGTTAGGATTAGGGTTAGGGTTAGGATTAGGGTTAGGGTTAGGATTAGGGTTAGGGTTCGGGTTAGGGTAGCTCCAGGAAACGGTATTGCTAGGGTTAGAATACCCTATGACGTATTGACATGGTGTATTGACGTTGTATTGACGTCAAATATTGAACGTCAAATATTGTTTCAACATATTGAAATGGTGTATTGACGTTAGTCACACAGCCTGGTCGGGTTAGGGTTAGGGAGTAGGCCTAGGCGACTCCCCGAACCCCAGGCTCGTTAGTGGAGTAGACGAGGTACGGTTCGGCATATTAGATAGTACCAGGGTACGTTCCGGTATACCGGACCGTACCCAGGCCCAGGGTACGTTCCGGCATAGATACAATAATGTACCCCAAACCCAAGAGGATAGGGTTATGACACCCTATCCTCTTGGGTTTGGGTTACATTATTGTATCTAGTTCCGGCAGTACCCCGGAGGACATAGACCCTCTCACTCTCAGCATAACTAGGCCTAGGCTAGTGTACCTTAATTATCAGGGTTATTATCGTCTCTTCTCGTCAAACAGATTCAGTCTAAATATTACTGCAACAAACCGTCAAACGGTAGTAACCTGTCACTATCAACAACGCTATTCGAGTAATCGACTAAATCGAGTAATCGAGTAAACGAGTAATCGAGGTGGGAGCGAGTACCAGTCTAGTTTGGACAGGGGAGAGCCGGTCCTACTAAACAGCGAAATGTGCTGCTAAACAGCGAAATGTACAGGAATGTGCGCGGAATGTGCAAGAATGTGCGCGAAATGTGCAGGAATGTGCAGGAATGTGCTACTAAACAGCGAAATGTGCTACTAAACAGCGAAATGTGCAGGAATGTGCGCGGAATGTGCAAGAATGTGCGCGAAATGTGCAGGAATGTGCAGGAATGTGCAAGAATGTGGCGCAATGTGCATCAATAACTGCCGCAATGTATCAAAATGTGTAAAAAATGTGCTACTAAACAGCAAAATGTGCTACTAAACAGCGAAATGTGCTACTAAACAGCGGAATGTGCTACTAAACAGCGAAATGTGCTACTAAACAGCGGAATGTGCGC
>NW_014578089.1:69048-79454 GCF_000485595.1 Priapulus caudatus | reverse complement strand
CACACACACACACACACACACACACACACACACACACACACACACACACACACACACACACACACACACAGTTTGCTTTTGCGTTGACAACGTTGTTAAAGAATGAATGACAACCGATTTGAAACGGTGAAATTTTGCTTCATATCCCGTTCAGCCCAGATTAAATCTTTATCTGATTAAAGAAACGCACTCAATTATTGTTTTTCAAAAACACGTATTTGAGCAACGTGCCAGTTTTTCTGCAGCCTGATAAAATCATAGATAATTTGTATATAATCTGTAATCTATATATCTATGATAAACGTAGACCATTAGTTCCCTATTTTTTCTGCTTTGGTGGCAGCACTCTCTGCGGAGGTGGGTCACGTGACAAGATCAACCATCTTGTTTTCGTGGCTATGTGGAGAAATGTTTAGTTGACTGAAAAACAGCTGTTATTTGCTCTATCTCTAATTAAGATAGTTCCTCATGACAATCGGCTGTTAGGTTTCACAGAAAAAGAAGAAGAGGATAAATCTTCAAAATGGCAAATACTAGACTAAAGAAAGTAAAGGACAATTTCGAACGATTGTTCGACAAGAATCTGACGGACATGGTCAGGGGAATACGTAACAACAAGGATAATGAGGTACTACTACTACTACTAGTAGAATTACAGTTTACATCTAAACGCATTTACGTAACGACTTTCGAAAAATTCAAATAAAGCTGTTCACGAAGTTTCACAATAAATTAAATCGTACTGTTGCACTTAGCATGGTAGGCCTATCCTCCATAATCGGCATTCCTGCAAATATCAATAAATCGGCACCCAATATTAAACGTACAGTAGGTAGTAAAAAATAGTATTAAACCTATACATTTACCTAGGCTGCAAATGCAGACGTTATAACTCCGCTTTTTCCTAATCTGAGGGTGCGGATTTATCGTCTGCAGTCACTTTTGTAAAAATTGTTGCAATTTTTGTTGTGGTCATTGGCTAGGTAAAACGAGTAGCACTGAGGGCGTGACGGGGGTGTATCCGACCCAAAATATCAAGTACAGACCTTCTGTTTGTCAATATCGCTTTCTGAAGACTTTATCTCCGTTTCAGAACTTTGTTTTCATGCAATAATTCATTCTAGTAACAGTAACTTCGATATTTTTGGCCATATTCATTTCGATCGGCCAATGAAATTCACTTCCGGTAGTTTCGGGTTCACTCGGAAAGAATTAAGATTAACCTGACCATAGATTGCGCGGACTATATTTGAACATCGGGAATAGCCGAAGTAACCGGAAGTGGTTTTCAGGGTTCTCCAAGAGCACTTATAGCCTGGCGGCCCGCCAGGCTATCGTCGAGCCCCGCCATCCTAAAATGCACTCGCCACTCTAAATATCATAGCCGCCATGCTAAAATTAGCTAAAAAATGCTAAAACTATGACCGTACAGAAGAGAGCCCCCGTGGTCCAGTGGTTAGGCCACGTATACTGTCCACTGAAGGCTGTGAGTTCAAACCCCGGCTGGGGCAGTGAATTTTCTGAAGGTGTAAAAACCTGGCTCTCAACATTGGAGACTGTGAATCTCCCGTGGCTCGGATGACCACGTAAAATGGCGGTCCCGTCTCCAGTATTAGTCAATATAGTAATACTAAGACCAATGGGGACGTAAAAGAACCACTGAGGGCGCAAAAAACTCTGGCTGTGACCACCCTCAGTGCCATTCGGCTAAAAAAAGGCTAACTACCTCGCTGTACCCAAGCTAGGTCACACACACCATGGCTAGCTATAGCCCTGGACGTTTATTCCTTACGGACTGTCCAGTATAGAAGTAGAAGTAGAAGTAGAAGTAAAGGCAGCCCCGCCATGCTATAATGAAAAAGCTTGGAGAACCCTGATTTTTATTGGTTGACAAATGTGAATGAAGACAGACCATTTTGGTATGATGTTTATATTTACCATTAGGTTATCAACTTGATATATGTTCTTATGTTGTGGCCGCTACCAGGACATCATAGCGTGCATGCACGTAGATAAATTATTCAAGTTCAGATTAAAGTAAGTTCCACGCAATAGGATTGTATATATATCGGGCGCATATATTACCTATAAGTGCCACCTCCAAACTGGAGGTGGCTTTCCGTGATTGAGATAGACACAGCCGCAGACCCCATTACTGGGGTCTGCGTCGGCCCGGACTAACATTTACCCAACTCGGCCCCCAATTGAATGTATGCATGTACAGTTTTAGTGTAAAAACATTAAACAATATGTACAATCTTGACTGCCTACATGGTTGACTGTTCAGTTTAGAAACTCCCAGGGGTATATTTTGAACTATCAACATGGGTAGTGCCGTTACACTTACTAAGTTACTTACTGACCTGGTAGACGGTACCGCTAATTTAGTGTTTATGTACACGTGCATCAGCTTTACGAAGTTTTACCTCTATCAAGCTTAAGCCCATAAAGTAAATAAGTGACATTCATTTTTAGCTCACCTTGACATCGTCAAGCTGAGCTATTGCCATGGGTCGTCGTCCGTCGTACATCCGTCCATCTGTCCGTCCGTCCGTCAACATTTGGCTACGGTCAACGATAACTCAGGAACCGTTTGACCCACATGTTTGAAATTGGGTATAGTTGTTACTGCTATGCTCTCATATTAAACGTCCTATTTTGGACCAACTTTAATATTGTGTTAACTGTTATAACGTGTACTATAATGTCAATTCAACCATGTCCACCTCGTAACATTGTAAGTAATAGTCTTCAAAGTCCAAAGAACTATATATATCGAAGATGGAGAGTCAAGTTGATAAAATCGACAGATCAATACGGTGGATCGCAGTAGAAAAAGCCACAAATTTGCAATTTACCAAAAGACGAAGAGAGAGAATTCCAATCCGAAATAACAGAAACAAAGAAGCTTAACTTAAAAGGATCATTAGACGATGGCACATGTCGAAAGCAATGATCACGCTCACATGATCGTTAGCAATGAACAGGCTTCATCAAGCAAGAGGGAATGCCGATCTTCACCTGACCCTGATAAATTTTATGGAAAGTTATGTTTAGCATGGAAAAAGCAGACACCGTTGTTCCTTATATTCATACCTGGTAAGTTTTGCACGTAGATGCTAATCGATGGAATGAATGTTAGACTACAGCTTTGATTTTCTTGCAGGGACGCTTTATTGCTCAGGTTGTGGATGAAATAAAGCTTGAACTGAAGCAGGATAACATTTCTGTGAAGGCAAATGCTGTCACCAAACTCTGCTATGTAAGTTGATGATGTCTGTCGGATTTATAATTCTCTGTATTAAATAGAATAGAAATTATAACTGATTTACTAATTGAATAGCTGATTGTATATTTTCAGAATATATCACATATAAACCTTGTAAAATGACAAAAAAAAACATATCCGTAAGTGGATGTCGCTATAAGCAATGTGGCCCAGGTTTGAGTTCCGCCTCATTTATATCCTTGAGAAAGGCATTCTATGAACAGTTGCTTCCACCAACTCGGCAATAAACGTGGAGTTATTGCAGTGTGCAACAAGTAATCGAGGTTAATTGCACTGGGAAAACACAGAGATGACATATATTATCATGGCAAGTTAACTGCTATATAGAGCCAATGCTACTTTCTGATGCACCTGACTTTTGTGAATAAGTAATTACAGCAGTTTCGTTGCAAGGTAGCTACCAGCTATCCGGGATCCGGTTTCTTTGGCAACGTCGATATATATAGGCCTATAATTGGGTAGACTCACAAATTTGTGTTGATCATATATGCTCTCAAAAATGACATAATTGAAATTATTTTAATCAATGTAAACGGCGTGTAAATGCCGATAGAACGTTGCGAAATTTCATTGCAGTTTTTAAAGTTTTTGTTTCTGTTTGCTATTATTTGCATTTATATCAGGAGTCATCCCCCTCACCATGGAGAGAAGATACACAACCTTCTCAAGCAATCCCCCTCACTATTTACACTGCTTGAATTGGCCCTGCCAAAAGTTCCAAAAATATAACCATCTACTATTTTTTTACATCCACTTACTTTCGTTTAGTGAAAACAACTGAATTACACAAATTGTAATTTCATTCATTTATGACATCGTGTAAATCTTACCGTGCTTCTTGCTAATAGTTCTCTCGTTGTATAGCTGCAGATGCTAGGCTACGACATAAGCTGGGCTGCCTTCAATGTCATCGAAGTTATGAGCTCACCAAAGTTTACGTTCAAGGTAGGTGATGATGTGGGGTCTTCGTAATCTTGGTTAACAGTTAGAAAGGTAGGGTGTAGCTTTTTCGTGCATAGTGTGAATTTCATTTGCTTACAAGAGTCGATTGATACATTGTCATCAGCTGTATGAAATCACATGATCGGTTCTTACTATGACGTGGAGCTAGATTATAACATGTGTTTTGCACATGTTTGCACATTAGATAGATTTAGCTGTAAATAGCCTAGGTTGGGGTAATAGCCAGTTACCATATATAGTTAATATATATAGGTTATGAATGATAGGTTGCGCAGCGTGTAGTAGACAGTGTATAGACATATGGTAGATTAAATACATGCAAGTGGTTTGCACATGTAGTTTTGGCACGTAATAGGACAAACAAAGGAACTAGAGTCTTGAGTGATTGGCTGGGTAGAGTGGAGCTTGTTGGTGATAATATAAGGAGAGAGTAATATAAATAAAGACCCGGAGAGATGGACGTGTGATGGTATAAACTATAATGAGTTAGTGACCGGTTGAATTTGTAAACATATCTTTTAGTGAACACAAATTCTATATTCTTGTTGATTATTTACTCGAAATTATTACATACAAACTCGTCGTTACAAGATTACAAGTTATTTCTTCACAATTCCCACTTGCGAGCATAAAGCACTGCAGTAATACCTCTGATCATTGATCGTGTGGTTCGTGTGCACAATCGCGTAACAACGCGGGTGTTAGTCGAAACGTTACACACGATTGCGAGGCTCATTGGTGAATTGCAATTTGTGTGCTTCAGCGATCGGGATATCTCACAGCGGCGCAGTGCTTCCACGAGGGAACCGATGTGATGATGCTCACGACTAACATGATTAGAAAGGTACCGAGCTCTTGCATCGACAGCGTGAAGGTCCTTGACAAATCGTCTTATTGAAAATCGTATTATGCCTGAGGATCGATACGAGAATTATGCTGTTATCGTGGATGTCGATTTTTTGCAGATGAGGATAATTTGATTTCCTGATTTTAAGTTTTTATACATGGCGTGTGATTGAGTATGGAATTTCACCGTGTTTTTCGCCTGTAGGCCTGACGTGTTTTTACCTGTAGGCCTGACGTGTTTTTACCTGTAGGCCTGACATGTTTTACCCTGTAGGCCTGACATGTTTTACCCTGTAGGCCTGACGTGTTTTCACCTGTAGACCTGACGTGTTTTTTGCCTGTAGGCCTGACGTGTTTTTCGCCTGTAGGATCATACGTGTTTTTACCTGTAGACCTGACGTGTTTTTCGTCTGTAGGACTGGCATGTTTTTTGCCTGTATGCCTGATGTGTTTTCACCTGTAGGCCTGACGTGTTTCCACCTGTAGGCTTGACGTGTTTTTACCTGTAGGCCTGACGTGTTTTTACCTGTAGGCCTGCCGTGTTTTCACCTGTATGCCTGACGTGTTTTTACCTGTAGGATCTGAACAGCTCGAACACGTACGACGCGGCCGTCGCGCTCACGGGCCTGTCCTGCTTCCTGACCTCCGACCTTGCTCGCGACCTTGCCAACGACATCATGACCTTGGTGAGTGGCCTCGACGACCCTGACCGCGGTGACGCGGCGTCCTTGACGCGAGCGCGAGCGGGTAGAGAAGGAGACTTGATGGGTGGAGGGAAGGAGAAGGGGCGAGGGTGGGAAAGACCTGATTGTGCCAGCAACAGTCGGCAGTTGAACGCGGCGATGTAAGAACGGAGAGACACCGTCCGTGTCTCGCGAGCGGGTAGAGAAGGAGAATCTGTGAGAGGAGGGAAGGAGAAGGGGCGAGGGTGGGGAAGACCGGAGGGTGCTGGCAATAGTCGGCAATTGCCGGTGAATGTCCACGGCGACGTGTGAACGGACAGGCACCATGTTATGCAAGCGGTTAGGGAAGGAGGTTCGGTGAGAGGAGGGAAGGGGAAGGCCGCAAGGCGTATGTCTTATTGTTACAGACACTGTCTTATGTGCCATAGGCTTAACTTAGGCACCTACGAGGGATAACTAACTGTTGCTTTCACTGGGGATTTCATAGTTAATGTCGTCATTGTTAAGAGTTTGTGTGGATCGACATTGTGCATTCTGAACTTTCCGTGGACAGATGGCTTCTACGAAGCCCTACATCAGGAAGAAGGCGATCCTCGTGATGTACAAAGTGTTCCTCAAGTATCCCGACGCCCTGCGACCGACCTTCGCTCGACTAAAGGAGAAACTCGAAGACCCGGACCCTGGTGAGTAGCCACCATATTCGCTGCGAGTGTGTGTGTTGGTGTGTGGGTGTGTGCGTGTGGGCATGGGCATGAGCGTGTGTGGGTGTGAGTGTGTGGGTTTGTGTGTGTGTGTGTGCGTGCGAGCGTGGGTGCGTGTGCGTGCGTGAGTGGGTGGGCGTGTGTTTGTGGGTGGGTGGGCGTGAGTGTGTGGGTGCGTGCGTGCGTGCGTGCGTTTTGTGTGTGTGTGCGTGAGTGCGTGCGTGCACATTTGAGTGAATAGTTACTTGTCATGGCATCATCTGTCACAGCTTCATTAATGAACGTGTGACATGTGCGCGTATGTTCTTGTCACAGTATCCTCTCTCACATCTTCATTACTTCATTAACAAAAGTATGAGATGTGCACGTATGTCACGGTGTCATCTCTCAGACCCACACTAGCGAGCGTATCCAGGGTTCGTAGCGGGTGTTCCAAAGTCTTATAAGTACTTATTTGGCCAAAAATAAAATAAGGGCCCTTATTAGTACTTATTTTTGGTGAAATGTACTTAGAAAAGTACTTAATAGTCCTTATTTTTATAAACTGTTCTCAACTTAGAGTAAGAATTGTTATATATATAATACGGAATAATTAAATCTGCTGTGCAATTGTGTATATAAATATTATTAGTGTACTTTAATAGTCAGTGATCTATCAGAAATCGCGTAAAAAAGTTTTATTTTGGCCTCCAGAAATGGTCTTATAAGTCCTTATTTCAACATGTGTCTTACTACTATGAACCCTGGTATCACGTATGCATGTGTGCGCAACAATTGTCTTCATCTCCATCTGCCTCCTTCCAACCATGACTAGCTAATCAATAACCATGTCATGTGTTGCAGGTAACAGTCATCCTTTGAAATAAAGGAAGGTGTCAGAGATTATTTATGACTGTTACCTGTAAACATGTCACCTTCTGGAAAAGACTGAAGAATTTTGGTGGCTTCTTCCGGATTAGTGCACAATCGCGTGCAATAACATGCACACAGTCCAATTTCCTATTTGCCACTGCCAGCAGCTTCTCATGGGTCCACGAAATGTCAACTTCTTTTGAGCTTTTCTAAGTTCTCTCGTCTTAGGCCAAAACAAAATATAGGTGTGGTTACCGTTTCATGCCGGAAAAAAATAGGGTAGGTAGGTAGGGAAAACATTTTATTTTATTGAAACATTTTATCTACGAACTATGTCCGAAGGATGTGCGTTGTGCCTTTTGAAGCAGGAACTGTCCAATTCATTTTTTATTTTATTTTTTTTAAATTTTTATTTTATTTTTTTTTACTTTTTAAAGAAAATTGACAATAAAATGTTTAGGGTCGCTGGGAATAAATAGGGTCGGTCGGGAAACGGTAACCACACCTATATTTTGTTTTGGCCTTATCTTACTTCAGTTTATTATGTGATATATATATCTATGACGCAGGTGTGCAATCCGCTGCGGTGAATGTCGTCTGCGAGCTCGCGCGCCGCAATCCCAAGAACTACCTGTCGCTCGCGCCGATCTTCTTCAAGCTGATGACGAGTTCCACAAACAACTGGATGCTCATCAAGATCATAAAGCTGGTGAGAGGTGGTCGGCAGTAGTGCCGGGGGGGGTGGGGGTAATTTCGCCAAGCTCGTTCCCTTGGCTGCGGTTCCGCTAGATAGTAGATAGGAACAGTGGTAATCCATTCATGCGCGTCACGAATTAGATGATGAGGCATTTGGCTACCTTAAAGTGTGTATTGCGAGTTTTTTGGCTCAGAAAAACTAAATATAGCTGAATTTAGTCTCACCTGACACCGGAAACATCACTGATTAGACCAACTTTAAAAACACTAAGATTTTATGCAGTTATAGCATAGAAAAATGGATTTGACCACATCATACCAGCTCCGAATATTATCGTATGCCGACTATCCAAAATACAAATGGCGCCTTCAAACGAAGTGCATAATTAAAACAAAAGGGCGTGCAATTCTGTGTGGTAAATATTTTTGACTTTTTATGTCAATAATTCAGAGCACTTTCTGTCATTGTCATTACCGTGTTACTATCTGACTGGTAATCCACAACCTTCTCTAATAACAGACTTTACACGGTATTAGTACTACACTGCTGTTACGCTAGTATGAACCTCTGTGTTTACACACTGACCTGATTTCTACGGTGCGACGGTAATCATTACTGCACCGTGATAGATGTCTTGCGGCTACCGCGAGTAAGTCCGTGAGATGGCAACTGTAAACAAAACAAAACGCAAAGTTGTAATTGTGCATGATTTGGTGAATACGGAGGTTCTAAGACATTTTATCGTTACTCTAGACAATTGCTGTTACTCAAGCAATAACGGTAGGTGTCATGAAAGTGGGGAAAACACTGGAAAACTTTCGCAATAATTACTTTAAGAGAGTCATAGTTTATTCACCTATACATGTGCTCAGGTCACACCATATGTGTGCAGCTAGAGTCGAAAGGCCTGAGATGGTAGGATGTCGTTAAACTGAGACTGAAGAGTTAATTCCGTTTGTATTAATTGCCGCGCGAAAGATATCGTTGAAAAATTATTGTTTTATAGAGTGTCACGTTTACGATTCGAGAAGCATTTATGCCTCACCGGTGCGTGATTTGCTCCTGAGATTAAATTTAGCTGTGTGCTCCGTGAAATAGGAGTATGTTTTCTGTTAGACTGGGTACGGACTGAGTTAGACTGGGTTAGACTGGGTTAGACTGAGTGCGGACTGGGGATGAGTAATTCTGCAGATTTTTGGGGAAGGTTTTTTTTATCGTGCTTGCTTCTGTGGCAGTTTGGAGCTCTGACACCGTTGGAGCCGCGCCTAGGCAAGAAGTTGATCGAACCTCTCACAAACCTCATCCACAGGTAACGTCCGACTCTCCGCCGCCACTGCTGCTGCTGTTGTTGCTGCTGCTGCTGCTGTTGCTGCTGCTGCTGCTGTTACGTCTTGGCTTATAAATGCCACTTCATGTTGCATGTTTGAATATTGAATGTCTGTAGCCAGCATATGCGGAATCGCTAATACAGTTGCCCAACACTTAGTTCACTCTCTTCCAAGCACAGTGGCCGCCGATATCTGGTTTAATGTGGTAGGTCATATGACGAAGGAAAGCTCCACTGTAATCAACGTGTACAATTAGATAATCAACTGATACGAAGTTGCTAATGTCCCCCTGAGAAGATTTTTCATCTGCAAATTATACGAAATCACACATAAGTCAATATTTTTTGCCACACTGAAATATTATACCAACTAATTGCAGTGAAATCGCTGCACAGCTATTGTAGTTTTCCGTTCCTTGTTTGGGGCTGGCTTGGATGGTGAGGTTGAAATTTTTGCGGAAAAATTCGTTTCGCGACAGCAGCGAAAACCTTCGTCTGGTCGTCTCATTCATCTTGCTGCTTGACAACTTGTGTGTCTACTGCTAACATGTGACGCGGTTCTTACTTACTGTTCCCCTGCCATGTTCTCCCCTTCGTAGTTATCACAGTGAATACAATCTATGGCCAGCCTAGCTCGAGCATCGGTTGAGCGCTGTGTGTGATATCCGTATATAACAGACTCGGGGGGGGGGGGGGCGAGGGTTATGCGACTCTTTATAATGACAGGGTGCGAAATTAACACGAGTCCGGAGTCAAATACTCCCTGATTTACTGTCGGACTCCCTGATTTGACGTATGCAGGAGTCCGTGTGACTCCTGAAAATCTCTACCATACTACCTAGTTCGTTCCAGAGCACGGCCTCGTGGAAATACCATATTTTTTCAGCTAAGTAATATCCAAAGAAAATTTGACAGACGTGCAACCGCACATGAATCTTAAAATAAGCACATGGCGTTATTGTTTAATATCTTTAATTTATGAACCTCCAGACTGCGGCAACTCCCTCATTTTGCTCTGCAGACTTCCTTTTTGAGGGCAGGGAGTCGC
>NW_014578089.1:56860-69023 GCF_000485595.1 Priapulus caudatus | reverse complement strand
GTCTGCTGTGCTGCCTGCCTGCTGTTGCTCTGCTGTTTGCTGCCTGCTGGCTGTGTTGTTTGCGGCCTGCTGCTGCTGTTGAAGAAATCCTTCCTTGCTCGTGATTATATGACTCACTCGGCTTCTGTTTGTTAGTTTAAAGCTGGGTTTACGCTACCGACTTTGTATTGGCGAATTGTTCTCGACTCACGTGATATTCCAGGTTTTCTTGTTCTCAAGTGTTTAAACAAAGATTTTTTTTTTTTGATGAAATCGATTATAGATTTTGATCCAGGCACTTGGTTCGAAGCCCACTGTCAACGGATGACGCAGTATAACGATGAATCTATTGTACCACAGACTAACGTCGCTTGAGACAAAAGCTAATACCTAGACATCCAATCTCCTCCGATACGACTGTCCTGCAACACTCAAGGTCGAATTTTTAAAATCATGAAGCGACAGACAATAGTTATCAACTGTTGATTATGAATCCAGCAAGAGCGTTGAGAGCCAAATTTAATCTTTATGTAAAACAAACAGATTTAACTGGATCATGTCAGGCAGCAGGCTGAACATAGGTGTAGAACGACCGCCAGCCTCTACTAGTACTTAGAACATTGTATACAAGATGAGTCTTCCTTCGAAAGTAATTACATAATATGTTCGTTAGGCCAACATCTTGTGGGAACGTGATAAATAACATTACTAGTTATTCACAATTTCGCAGAAAATGCCGTATTAGATGCGAGCCCAAAGTAAGCAATACAAACTTCTGCCTCAATCTTTTGTGCTAATACAGCTCGATGTAAAACTGGCGCTATGTGCTCAAGTACCAAAAACCGCTCGAGTACATATGTTCCATGTTTTGTGCCGAATTAAGTTTAACAGCAGTGGTAGTGAGAACCGTACGCTATTTGGTGGCGATATCTAGTCAATTACTTTGAAATTACGCATTCCAGAATGTATAAATCAATTACGGTTTACGTCTCAAGCCAAACGACCAACTGATTCTATAGTTGCAGGCTAACGGCATTATTGTGACAGAAAATCTTCTGACACAGGATGCCATCCAACAGCATGAGCAATGAGATGGGTGCCAATAAAGGCTGACAAGAGTTCTAATTCTGGTGCACTCTATATTTAATCAACTAATTATTCAGTAAAGCATGCAGACATGCTGTTATGTGGCTTAGCAAGTGCCTAACACCACAAGAACAAGTGTTGATGTGTTGTTACGAAAGACCCTAAGATAATCGGCTAGACATTACTTTGCCAACTAACAGTGTGCCCACCACCATCTCTTCTTTATTCAGTGACTCTGGCTGCCTGCGATATAGTGGAGATTGCATATTGGATCATATAATCTCATACTACAATACAATCGTTTATTTAGGTATAATATCTCTCTAGTCGTATGTGCTTATTTTGGCGCAATTAGTCCCATTGGCTAAGATATATCATTAAGTTGGCATATATGCTGCAAGAGTGTACCTGTCAACTTGAAAGTTTATCGGGTGCATAAGAGTCAATGGTCTATTATCCATATATAACCAGTTATGACTCTAATATATTTAATTACAACACTTTAAAGTGCTGACATGGCCGAGCGAGGCACTGAGAGCAACGTATAAAAGCTCGTGCCATTGTTCTGTGAATCACCACAGGTGACAAGAGAGATACGTGACAACCACAAACAGCAATAGAGACAGACATTTACACCTGACTATCTACTCTCAATGGGTTTGTTTTTTGAGCCACTTCATTAGCGTATGTAGACCTATCTATGGCAGGTGAGGAATGCCTAGCAAATGGAATTACAAAGCATGACTTAGCCACGAGCGTATGATGCGACCAGCCTTGGCGTCTGTGTTCGAGTGGGGTCGTATATTCTTGACCTGTAGAGGAGGTGTCCATCAAACTGAGCTCGTGTTGCATAACGATTTGTTCAACCAATGCACCAACCAGCACTCACCCTCGCACACTTTGAAGTATACCGTTGAAGCTTAGACCACAACTACTGATTGCCTTCAAATATCTCTCTTGATGTAATATGTTAAAATGTTAATAATAACTCTTTACTCCTATACGTGCAGGCCAAGCCATCGCCTTCAGTTACCATCCGTCGTGATAACTATATCAACCTTTGAGGCCCATAATTTGCCCTGCTACGACCACCGCTAAACCTAGTTTTCGTTTTGCACACTTCGGACACTATGTCTAACGTTACAATTGCGGGCTCACATCTTCGACCGCGACCTTATCACTCTACACGAGATCGGAAGAAACTTACACCGGGAGAACCATGAGCCGGAAACCTAGTTTCACACAAATACGAGCTCCCTTGTCTATGGTACACTCCCTCGTGCATCGCCAAGGCCACTCGCGCTACTGCCTGCCCCTATGTACGGACAAACTCGACTCTTCTCCTCGAGAGCACATTTAGGCTGACTCCTAAGCACACCAGCTGGACCCTTGCCCCACCCCCATCGGCACCGAATTCAGAGCACTGTTGTACGCGACCTCCAATGCTGTACTCCATTACCAGGGTGACTAGAACATTACCACTTTGAACACTGGGACTCCCTGACCCTCACGCAGAGACGTGCCTTGCAGCGACAGAATCGGCTGGCGGTCCGACCAGGTCTCACAGTGCTTACACATAATGTATCAGATCACTCTCAATAGCGGCATGTGCTATATTTTCCAAGATTCATGCGGTTGCACGTCTAGGCAAAACTTTTCTTTGGATATACTTAGCTGAAAAAAATATCGTATTTCCACGAGGCCGTGCTCTTGAAACGAACTAGTCAGGTATGCGTAGATTTCGGGAGCGCGACGTCACGACGGACTCTGCAACGTCAAATCAGGGAGTCGACAGGTAAATCTGGGGAGTATTTGACTCCGCGACTCGCGTTTATTTCGCACCCTGCTCATTATAAAGTCGCATAACCATCGCCCCCCCCCCCGCGAGTCTGTTATATACGGATATCAACGCCAGCCTCAAACGATCTTCGAAGCTAGGCTGGCCATAGATTGGTATTCACTGTGATAACTACGAGGGTACGAGTGGCGTACAGATTTTCGATGTAGTGTGACGAGAGCGGCAGAACATGGCCAGTGGGAACAGTAAGTAAAACCGCTCACATGTTAGCAGATAGACACACAATTTGTCAAGCAGAAGGATGTCATGAGACGAGCAGACGAAGGTTTCCGCTGCCGCCCGAAACAGAAATTTTTTCCCAAAAATTTCAACCCTCACATCCAGCCAGCCCCATAACAAGGAACGGAAAAACTACAATAGTCTGTGCAGCGATTTTGCACTGCCAATTCGTGGTATAAAGTTCAGTGTGGCAAAACAATATGACTTGTGTTGTGATTCTCGTATAATTTGCATGAACAAAATCTTCTCAGGGGGACATACACTCGTCATTCATGATTGATAATGTCTAAGTGTCACAGTTGATTACATTGGAGCTTCCCTTCTCATATACTTACACATTAAAAACCAGATATGCAGGCCACTGTGCGTGGAAGAGGCTGAACTAAGTGTTGCAACTGTATGTACGCATTCCATATGCTGCTACAGACATTCAATATTCCAACAGCAACATGAGTGCATTTATAACGCCAGACATATTCCCAAAGGCAGCAGCATGTTAGGAATTTACATTATACCTTCCGTCGGTGACTTTCACATTTCCTCGATTAAGCCTAGATGTTTCTTTTTTCTTGTAGGTATATGTAATGCCTATTAAATGCAGTCGAGTATTAATTTCGTGGTACAGGATGGACAAAAAACGCACTTTAAGAAATATTTGAGCAATGTGTTGTTATGGTTCATCACAACACAAACAAACGATAGAAACAGGCGATACTAAATAATCAAAAAAGGGGGCTCATTCAAACACCAGACCACCTACACGTTTCTCACTCCTGGCGCTATCTATATTCAGTTCAACGTGAACCTCGCAGAAAACCTGAATTTCATGGACTGATCGGAGGAGAATCAGCTCATTTGAGTACCAGATGAATGTAGTTTATATGGGAAATCTGCGTGAAATCGCTGCTCAGACTAATTAACATGCCTTCCTCCACGCGATGATAGTTAGGCATAAGCCTTAAATCCGTGTTGTTAATGTAGCTACCTACTGCCAAACGGGTTTGGGGACTACAACTCGACTGATTAGGGAACATATTCCGAATTCATTCTGGCAAAATAAACAGACATTACGTCCAACACTAGATAACTCAGGGGCAGGCACGGGTTAGTGTCCTGAGTGAGGTCCGACAGCCGGGCAGGGGCAGGTAGGCTGGCCGCTTACCCAGGTCTCCGATCCGACAGGGGGCAGGCAGGCGCGTAGAGGCTGCGTTCGGCGAGGTCCGACGGGGTGCAGGCACGCGGTAGGCTGGTGAAGGTCCGACAGGGCAGGCAGCGGGGGTAGGCAGGTAGGCTGGCGAGGATCCTGACAGGGGCAGGCGAGTTGCAGGTGGTAGGCTGGCGAGGGTCCGAGGGGCAGGCAGGTAGCTGGTGAGTCCGACAGGGGCAGGCAGCGTTAGGCTGGCGAGCGTCCGACAGGTGCCGAGCCAGGTTAGGCATTGGAGTTCCGACGGAGGCAGCGGTGGTTAGGCTGGTGAAGTCCGACGGGGGCAGGCGATCGGTACGGGCTGTGAGGTCCACGGGCAGGGACTTTAGGCTGGTGAGGTCCGACAGGGGCAGGCGGGTAGGCTGGTGGCGGTGCATCGAAAAACCTGACGCCTGTAAACTCCTGAACCAAGCGCAGTGGCCTTGCTGTACATCGTATCTCCATATAACAATAACAGGCCAAGCAAGGCCAAGAACAACCATACAATCGTGTACACTTTGTTCGACTAGCACACCCTCCCAACACAAGGGAAAATCGAGTTAGTACGGTTAGCGGATGTAAAACGAACAGCACTTGCTGAGGCACGGCGCCACCGACAAAAGAAACGTTAGTCGATCTGCTCCCGCGCAAGAAGAAAATGCTGTGAAACCACTTGGTGTTAAGCTGGGTTTACACTACAGACTTTATGTTGGCCAAGTTGACGAGTTGGCCCATTTTGCAATTCCGGCAACTCGGCTTTGCCGAAAAATAGAACATGTTTCTAATCTTCCCCAACTAGTTGCTATCGACTTGGTTGGGTCGCGGCAACTTTCGAGCTGCTGTTTTACTACTGCGACATTGTCAGTTGTATAGATGGGAAGTTGGGCTCCAATCGCCAACTCCGCCAACACCAAAGTCGGCTAGTGTAAACCCAGCTTTAAACCTAACAACAGAACGCCGATGAGGTCACTATAATCACGGAAGGAGCAAGGAAGGATTTCTTCAAACAGCGCCGCAGCCAGCATACATCGATACAATCACCTGTAGCAGTCGCCCTGATAATTCACATGGAGCGATCAGCAATCTGTAGCAGAGCAAACGCATTATGAACGCCTGTAAAGCCTCACAGCTCGGTCGAATACCACCTGTAAATGTCGCTGTAATTCACCGTGAACCATAGCGAGTCATGCAGCCTAAGCTTTAACCTGATGACCGTCAAGCCCAGCTTGTCGCAGCAAGCAGCCAAGCGAGTCACCTGGTCAAAGATCTTCCATGTCCATTAAGCCCCTCGATCACCGTCATAGACTTTACCTTGCGTATAAGTCACCTTGAGTTGCGGAGAACTCACCGTCGTCTGAAGAATAGTTGGACTCCCGTGTTCAAAAGTTAATTTCTACCCCTGTAATGATACAGCATTGATGTACACACTGCTCTAATTACGTGCGTGGGTGTGGCCGAGGTCGCTGTTGCTAGAGTCACTAAATCCTTCAGGGAGTCATTGTTCATGCATGCTGTGATACAGGGACTGTCAATATCTGTATTTGTGTGAAACTAGTTTCGCTTCCTTCTCTCCGTGTTAGTTCTTTCTTTGAGTGATAGTACGCGAGTTGACCGCAATTAACTACATTGTCAGGTGTGCAAAAACGAAAAATATTTTACGATTGTAAATCAATGTTTGCCAAATGTATATATACAGAGCTGGTAATAGCATTTGGCTGCTATAAGAAATAATTATATTAACATATTAACATATTAACAAAATATTAACAAATAGTTTGGTTGCTTCACGTATATTTCATTGTGATATAAACACTTCAGTGTGACTGATTGTATTTGAAAATTGCACGCTCAGTTTCATGTAACTCCTACAGCAGAATTCGACCACAGACAGCTTCCTAACTGTGCATGTATTTATTCATTGCAGCACCTCTGCCATGTCTCTACTCTACGAGTGCATCAACACTGTGATAGCAGGTAAATATCTCTTGTTATTGCTGTTGTGTTGTCCGTTCTCCTGGTGTTTTGCCTAACGCGTTCACAGACAGTGGCAGAGCTTTTCGTTGCTCTCAGTGCTGCGGTTGATTTTATGTTTATTAGAGTAAACTGGTTAGTAATGAAAATGACATTACCTGCACCATAACTTTCAGTGCGAGTCATTTCAGCATTCATATAAAATTACATGGATATTGCCCAAAATAAATAGATGTGAAGATTTCTTAAAGATTGTATGTATAGGAAATTTAATTACAATACAATATATATCATGAGCAATTCACTGTAAGTGCAGTGTGGTGCAATGTAGTTGCTGTATGTTACATAACTTAGCTTCTAAAAAAACACACACTTGTTTGTGTGTTATCACTGCACATAAGAGCTGTTGCATGCTTTACTGAATTAATTAGTTGATTAAATATAGAGTCACCAGATTAAACTCTTGTCACATTTATTGCACCCATCACGTCGCTCATGCTTGTTGGATGCATTCTGTGTCAGAAGTTTTCTGTCACAATAATCCGTTACCTGCAACTATAGATCAGTTGGTCGTTTGCTTAGACGTAAACCGGTAATTGATTTTATACATCTGGAATGCGTAATTTCAAGTTATTTGCTAGATATGCACCAAATAGCGTAGGTCTACACTACCACTGCCTGTTTAAACTTAATTTCGCACAAAACATTATAACCACGGTTTTGATTGGCACTGCCATGTCACTGCTAATTAGCACAAAATATTAGCCAGTGTTTTGATTGCTACTGCCTGATCTATGGCATTTTTGCAAATTGTGAATAACTAGTTTATTTTACAAAATGTTGCTAAAGAGCTTTGTAATTTTTCGAAGGAAGAATTCTTGATTACAATGTAGTGCTAGTGTAGTGGTGGTGCGTTTCCCGTTCACCGCTGCCGCCCTGATTAATCGTTGTTATCATAAAAATAAAGTTTATCTCAGTTTTGGATCCATAATAACAGTTATAAATACTTCCGCTTATATTAAACTTGACTAGTTTGAGGAAGTCTATCGGAGAGATGGATCCTGTCGGACCTCGCCAGCCTACCTGCCTGCCCCTGTCGGACCTCGCCAGCCTACCTGCCTGCCCCAGATTATCCTGGCCTGACGTAATGTCTGTTTATTTTCAGAATGAATTCGGAATATGTTCCTAACAGTCGAGTTGTAGTCCCCAAACCCTCGGTTGCAGTAGGGTAGGCTAACATTAACAACACGGGTTTAAGCTTACGCTAACTATCATCCGGTGGAGGAAGCATGTGAATTATAGTCTGAGCAGCGATTTCACGCAGATTTACATATAAACTACATTCATCTGTACTCAAATGAGCTGATTCTCCTACTGATCAGTCATGAAATTCAGGTTTTCTGCGCAGTTCACGTCGAACTGAATTATAATGGTGCAGGATGAGAAACATGTAGGTGGTCTGTGTTGAATGATGCCCCCCCTTTTTTATTATATTAGCATTCCTGCTTATATCGTTTGTTGTGTTGTGATAAACCATAACAACACATTTTCAAATATTTCTTAAAGTGCGTTTTTTGTCCATCCTGTTACCACAATATACCGACGGATTTAATAGGCATTACATATACCTACAGAAAAACATGTAGGTAATCGAAGAAATGTGTAAATCACCACGGAGGTATAATGTAAATTCCTAACATGCTGCTCCTTTAGGAATATTCTTGGCTTATAAATGCACTCATGTTGCATGTTTGAATATTGAATGTCTGTAGCAGCATATGGAATCGTAATACAGTTGCAACACTTAGTTCACTCTTCCAAGCACAGTGGCCTGCATATCTGGTTTTAATGTGGTAGGTATATGAGAAGGGAAGCTCCACTGTAATCAACTGTACAATTAGAATAATCAACTGATACGAAGTTGCTAATGTCCCCCTGAGAAGATTTTTCATGCAAATTATACGAGATCACACATAAGTCAATATTTTTGCCACACTGAAATTTATACCAACGAATTGCAGTGAAATCGCTGCACAGGCTATTGTAGTTTTCCGTTCCTTGTTTGGGGCTGGCTGGATGGTGAGGTTGAAATTTTTGGGAAAAATTTCTGTTTCGCGAGCAGCGGAAACCTTCGTCTGGTCGTCTCATTCATCTTGCTGCTTGACAATTGTGTGTCTACTGCTAACATGTGACGGTTCTTACTTACTGTTCCCCTGCCATGTTCTCCCTCTCGTCACACTACATCGAAAATTGTACGCCACTCGTACTTCGTAGTTATCACAGTGAATACAATCTATGGCCAGCCTAGCTCGAGATCGTTTGAGGCTGGTGTGTGATATCCGTATATAACAGACTCGCGGGGGGGGGGGCGCGAGGGTTATGCTCCCAGATTTACTGTCGGACTCCCTGATTATCCATTTTACGTATTCAGGAGTCCGTGTGACTCCTTGAAAATTTTGCCATACTACCTAGTAAGTTCCAGAGCACGGCCTCGTGGAAATACCATATTTTTTCAGCTAAGTAATATCCAAAGAAAATTTGACAGACGTGCAACCGCATGAATCTTAAAAATAAGCACATGCGTTATTGTTAATATCTTTAATTTTGAACCTCAGACTGCGGACTCCCTCATTTTGCTGCAGACTTCCTCTTTTTGAGGGCAGGGTTGGACTCCCGTGTTCAAAAGTTAATTTCTACCCCTGTAATGATACAGCATTGATGTACACACTGCTCTAATTATGTGCGTGGGTGTGGCCGAGGTCGCTGTTGCTAGAGTCACTAAATCCTTCAGGGAGTCATTGTTCATGCATGCTGTGATACAGGGACTGTCAATATCTGTATTTGTGTGAAACTAGTTTCGCTTCCTTCTCTCCGTGTTAGTTCTTTCTTTGAGTGATAGTACGCGAGTTGACCGCAATTAACTACATTGTCAGGTGTGCAAAAACGAAAAATATTTTACGATTGTAAATCAATGTTTGCCAAATGTATATATACAGAGCTGGTAATAGCATTTGGCTGCTATAAGAAATAATTATATTAACATATTAACATATTAACAAAATATTAACAAATAGTTTGGTTGCTTCACGTATATTTCATTGTGATATAAACATTTCAGTGTGACTGATTGATTTGAAAATTGCACGCTCAGTTTCATGTAACTCCTACAGCAGAATTCGACCACAGACAGCTTCATAACTGTGATGTATTTATTCATTGCAGCACCTCTGCATGTCTCTACTCTATGAGTGTCAACACACTGTGATAGCAGGTAAATAGTCTCTTTTATTGCTGTTGTGTTGTCCGTTCTCCTGGTGTTCACAGACAATGGCAGAGCTTTTCGTTGCTCTCAAGTGCTGCGGTTGATTTCATTTTATTAGAGTAAACTGGTTATAATGGAAATGACATTACCTGCACCAATAACTTTCAGTAGCAGTCATTTCAGCATTCATATAAATTTACATGGATATTGCCAAAATAAATAGACGTGAAGATTTCTTAAAGATTGTATGTATAGGAAAATTAATTACAATACAACTTATATCAGAGCAATTCACTGTAAGTGCAGTGTGGTGCAATGTAGTTGCTGTATGTTACATTACTTAGCTTCTAAAAAACACACACTTGTTGTGTGTTATCACTGCACATAAGAGCTGTTGCATGCTTTACTGAATTATTAGTTGATTAAAATATAGAGTCACCAGATTAAACTCTTGTCACATTTATTGCACCCATCTCATTGCTCATGCTTGTTGGATGCATTCTGTGTCAGAAGTTTTCTGTCACAATAATCCGTTACCTGCAACTATAGATCAGTTGGTGCGTTTGCTTAGACGTAAAACGCGTAATGATTTTATTACATCTGGAATGCGTAATTTCAAGTTATTTGTGCTAGATATGCCACCAAATAGCGTAGGTCTACACTACCACTGCCTGTTTAAACTTAATTCGCACAAAATCATATAACCACGGTTTTTTATTGGCACTGCCATGTTTACTGCTATTAGCACAAAATATTAGCCAGTGTTTTATTGCTACTGCCTGAATCTTATGGCATTTTTTGCAAATTGTGAATAACTAGTTTAATGTTATTTTACAAAATGTTGCTAAAGAGCTTTGTAATTTTTCGAGGAAGACTTCTTTGATTACAATGTAGTTGCTAGTGCGGTGCGTTTCCCGTTCACCGCTGCCGCCATGATTAATCGTTGTATTATCATAAAATAAAGTTTATCTCAGTTTTGGATTCATAATAACAGTTATAATACTTCCGCTTATATCAAATCGACTAGTTTGAGAAGTCTATCGGAGGATGATGAAATTTTGTCAGCGTACTTAGTGATGTCATGATCATCGATTATACTCGATCATCGTTGAACAGTGAGCTCGAACCAAGTGCTGGTTATCAAATCATAATCGATTTCATCAAAAAAAAAAATCTTTTTTTAAAATTTGAACAATGAAAACTGGAAAAGTGATGAGAATCAAGTACATGTATTATACACACAGTAGTAAACAGTGCAAAACAAACAGTAAACAGGGCTAAACAAGCACATACATGCCCACACGTACATGCACACGACGTTACGCACACGGCAGGCATTCAACACCCGCGATAACCGATTGTAACCGATCATCGGTTACTGGGTCCACCGATGATCGATTACGAAATTACAACCGATTGACAACACTAGCGTAAGTATTTATAACTTATTATGGATCTAATTACTGAGATCTAAACTTTGTTTTTATGTGAACTATAGAGATCCGATGAAATTATTCAATCGATCGTTGTTGTCGTTGCGCGATGTTTTTTCCGTGGACCTTCCCTCTGACGTGATGTTGTTTCTCTCCTTTACTTACAGTTCTTATTTCTGTATCTACAGGAATGCCGAGCCACACCGCTAGCATTCAGGTACTGTTCTTCTATTTTCCAGCAGTGAGTGAAACAAGTGAGCAAATTGTTGGTGCTTCCTCTGGTGGTGGGGTCAGGGGGTCAGTGGCAATGGTATTCGAGTCGATAACTGGAATGTTGGGGAATTGGTGAATTGTTTTTGGTAAAATTGCTTCCAATTGCATACTTTACGAGGTGGAGGCCATGTTGTTGGGGAAAATAAATAAATGATGTGCTTGCATTTGGAAAAGGGAACCAATCTGACTAGACTAACCTGTCTTAGCCCCCCCCCATTTAGTTGTTAGGGGGAGACAGAAATGGGGATAGGGCAGGGTCTGATGGGTGGGTGGTTATCGCAGCGCCATGTGGATGAATTGCGCTTCTGTGCTGGTTATTGTTCCTTGCTGTAAGTGTATGCATCGCGTACATGTTGTTTGGTGTGTACTGTAGTGCGTATCTGTGCCATGTACACATTGTCTGTGTGCTTATGTGTGTGAGCCATTTACACTGCGTGTGAGCCATTTACACTGCGTGTGCATGTTGTCAACTGCCCACTATCCAACTTGCTGCAAGTGTGCACATTTGTTTATTAGGTAAAAAATTACTGGTTTTATGCAGTTTGTTTATTTGTTTGTTTGTGAAGTGTTTGTTCGTGGAGCCAGATTGTTTTGTTGCACTCTACTACTACATAATTACTCATATACACATAATTACTAATAGTCACCAACCATATATGTTATGAAACCAAGTGATGCTGCTAAGATGATCAAATGCAGTTTGTTATATTTTTTTTATCTAATGAAAGGGTGCACACTCTTAAGACCAGAGGTATTGCACCCATGGGCATTTTTCCATACTGCATGAAGAAATAATGTTTGAAACTGTCCCCCGTAAGAATATAATGCTTTTTTGTTACTGAGAGCCTAGCTGTGTGTTACATAGCTGTGTGTTACATAGCTGTGTGTTACATAGCTGT
>NW_014578089.1:50317-53893 GCF_000485595.1 Priapulus caudatus | reverse complement strand
TGCTCACACCTCTGCTGCTCACACACATATCTGCTGCTCACATATCTGCTGCTCACACACATCTCTGCTGCTCACATCTCTGCGGCTCACATATCTGCTGCTCACATCTCTGCTGCTCACACACATATCTGCTGCTCACATATCTGCTGCTCACACACATCTCTGCTGCTCACATCTCTGCGGCTCACATATCTGCTGCTCACATCTCTGCTGCTCACACACATATCTGCTGCTCACATATCTGCTGCTCACACACATCTCTGCTGCTCACATCTCTGCGGCTCACATATCTGCTGCTCACATATCTGCTCACACACATCTCTGCTGCTCACATCTCTGCGGCTCACATATCTGCTGCTCACATATCTGCTCACACACATCTCTGCTGCTCACATCTCTGCGGCTCACATATCTGCTGCTCACATATCTGCTGCTCACATATCTGCTGCTCACATCTCTGCGGCTCACATATCTGCTGTGTGCAGAATGATCGTCACGCTCCTCCCCGTGTCTTCTCGCGTGCGTTTCGATCATTCCGCGTGCGTTTCTCTCTCTATCTCGCACACTCATGCTCCGTGGCGATTACATGAATAAATAAACTAGAGCACTCGGAGAGCACAGACCTCCGCCAAGACCGCTGAATTCTGTCACTGTGAAAAATTTTATTAATTAATTGGATCCGGATGACGACCAAAATGTAATCAATTCTAAGTTACCCGATTTCTGACGTATCCTGAAAATTTTATTAATTAAATAATTAATTGGATCCGAATCACCACCAAAATGAAAATGTAATCAATTCTAACTTACCCCATTTCTGACCTATCCTGAAAATGTTATTAATTAAGTAATTAAGTAATTAATTAATTGGATCTGGATCACCACCAAAATCTCATCAATTCTAAGTTAGCCCATTTCTGACCTATCCTGAACATTTTATGACAATCCGTCCATAACTTTTTCAGTTAGGCTGTACACAAACAAACCCACAAACCAACAAACCCACAAACAAACAAACACACGCCGGTGAAAACATAACCTCCTGCCAACCCCGTGGCAGAGGTAATAAATTCGTTAAACGAATGTATTCAGTAATACACGCGTGCGTTTCATTGTCGTGCGTTTCGATCGTCACGCCGCGTCTCTCTCGTGTCTCTCGCAGGTGTCGAAAAAGAACCTGATGGAGATTGTGAAGAAGCTAATGGTTCACATGGATCGCGCGGAGGGCACGGCTTACCGAGACGAGCTGCTCTCTAAGATCATCGAGATCTGCTCGCAGAACAACTACCAGTACATCACCAACTTCGAGTGGTAAGTAACTGAAAGTAGCTCTCGCCTGACGAGTCGCGCGTCGCGGTTTTGCCGTCTTTTTGTTATTACATTCAACCTCGCTTAATTCGTCATCACTTTATTCGTAGAATGACCTAATTCGTACAAAAACATATGCTCCCAATATTTCTCCTCTTTATTCCCTTTAATTTCCGTTGTATAATTCGTATTCTGTAATTCGTAATTCGTACAAAATTCTCTGGTCCAATTAACATTATTCAATTCAAAATGACTCGCGTAATTCGTAGGGGATGTTTGTTTATGCAAGGAACATTTTATCTATTTTCAATTGATATATTCAAGGTGGTAATTTTAATCTTTGTAGATTTTTTTTTATTCGTACAGCGAGGAAAAAGGAAGGATGTAATATTACTTGAGTAACATCTATATCATTATACAATGAATTTGTAGAATTACTAATACTCTTTACTACTAGATGGTAACTTGAATAATCTGTTTCTTATCTCGAAGTGCTAAGGTATCACTATTAATTACGACTATTACGTTATCAACAGTGAGGTTTTATCGTCATATTTGTAAGTTTTAGTGTTAGTGTAAAGGTGGTCACATTACGTGCCGTGTATATAATACATCTGGTGTTTACATGTGTAACAGGAGTTAATGACAAATTTATCATTATTAACTCCTGATGTGTAAGCCTCTGTACCTACATCAGCTAACGTCCGGCTGTGATTGTTGTGAAATATGTAGTTCACATAACGTGATTTTCATCTTCAATGGGCATTCCTAAAGAGCACGTGTTTCATTTCAAGTGACAGAATACTTATATTGCTTGTTCCATAATTCCATTTTCCAGCTGTGTGTGCAAAAGCTTAGGATACTGATAGAAGATTCAGATCAAAACTGTAAGTTTCTCAGTCACTCGTAAAAATCTAAAAATCATGGCAGTATTTATCCTAACGTATCATGTGTCGTAAGGATAAAATCTCCAGCGTTATAGTGTCAATTTTCATATCATAGTAACCACATATTATTGAGAGTTTGATAGTGGAATGAGGTCAAAACGAAAGCCGATGGGTATGCTTACACTAACTGCAAGATAAAAATTTTATGCAAACTCCACTGAATGTTTATTCCAGTGTTATTTCACTGAATGTTTATTTCACTGAATGTTTATTCAATATTTCTTTAACTGAATGTTTACTTCACTGTTTATTTCAGTGAAATATCTTGGGCTTCTCGCCATGTCGAAAATCTTGAAGACGCATCCAAAGTCTGTGCAGGCTCACAAGGACCTGATTCTCAGCTGCCTCGATGACAAAGATGAAAGCATCAGGCTGAGAGCTCTCGACCTGCTTTACGGAATGGTCAGTACGGTCTAGCATCAAACGAACCAAACTGGTCCGGTAGCGGAAAGTTGCGGAAACTTAACGGACTGAAAGATGGCACTCCATCAACGATTTCCGCTTAACATCTTAATGCAAAATAATCGTTTATCGTTCATCGAGAATTATGACATGTCGTAGCTCGGTGGCGATTGCATGAATGAACTTAATAAGTTAATTGAATTAATATACTCGATAAAGCTCACGTGCATTTCGATCGTCACTGAAAGATGGCGTTCCGTCAAAGATCACCGTTCCGCTTTTATGCAAAATAATCGTTTATCGTTCATCGAGAATAATTACATCTCTGCTGCTCACATATCTGCTGCTCCCATCTCCTATGCTCAGATATCTGCTGCTCTCATCTTCGCTGCTCACATCTCCGCTGCTCAGATATCTGCTGCTCCCATCTCTCTGCTCACATCTCTACTGCTCCCATCTCTGCTGCTCAGATATCTGCTGCTCTCATCTTCGCTGCTCACATATCTGCTGCTAACATCTCTGCTGCTCACATCTCTGCTGCTCACATATCTGCTGCTCACATATCTGCTGCTCACATCTCTGCTGCTCACATATCTGCTGTGTGCAGAATGATCGTCACGCTCCTCCCCGTGTCTTCTCGCGTGCGTTTCAATCATCACACGTGCGTTTCTCTCTCTCTCTCTCTCTCGCACACTCGTGCTTCGTGGCGATTACATAAATAAACTAGAGCACTCGGAGAGCACAGACTTCCGCCAAGGCAGCTGAATTCTGTCACTGTGAAAAAATTTATTAATTAATTGGATCCGGATGACGACCAAAATGTAATCAATTCTAAGTTACCCGATTTCTGACGTATCCTGAAAATTTAATTAATTAATTAATTCCGGATGACGACCAAAATGTAATCAATTCTAAGTTA
>NW_014578089.1:44406-50307 GCF_000485595.1 Priapulus caudatus | reverse complement strand
GCATCAGCTGTGTGCTTGCATAGTGTGGCCGGTCTCCACTGTTGTTGCATACTGTGTGTTACATAGTTGTGTGCTTGCAGGAGCTGATGTCTTCGCTATGAGCGTGCTTTACGAGCGCTATTGTTACCGGTCTCGCCGCCTATATCGGAGATCAAATTAGCTGCTAACTCGTTCTCGGTTGTTGATCCGCCTGTGCATTGAACTACAATGCATACCATAGTTGTCTACGACTGCAACATTGTTATTCATTGTGTGTCGTATGATGCCGATGAGCCATCATTTCTTCATTGTAAACTGTGAACTGTGCTAAGACTGATATTTTCAGATTGTATTCAATTGCGTTGCTAATCTTTAATCGGGTTGTAGATTTTTTTTGATTGGTCGGTGGGTAGCAGCGCGACGGATAAAACCGGGTGTCAACCTATACTTGTCAGTAAACGTCTATATCGATTATAACAATTAATTTGCTAGAATTACTAATACTCTTTACTACTAGCATGCGTAACTTGAATAATCTGTTTCTTATCTCGAAGTGCTAAGGTGGGGGGGATATCACGTATTTAATTACGACTATTCGTTATCAACGGTGAGGTTTTTATCGTCATATTTGTAGTTTTAGTGTTAGTGTAAAGGCTGGTCACATTACGTGCCGTGTATATTCAATACATCTGCGTGTTTACTATGGTGTAAGCCTCGTACCTACATCATGCTAACGTCAGCTGTGATGTGGTGAAATATTTACGTTCACGTAACGTGATTTTATCTCGCAATGGGCATTCCTAAAGAGCACGTGTTTCATTGCAAGCTGGGACAGAATACTCTATATTGCTTGTTCGGTAATTCCATCTTTCCAGCGCATTGTGTCTGGCAAAAGCTTAGGATACTGATAGAAGATTCAGATCAAAACTGTAAGTTCTCAGTCACTTGTAAAATCTAAAAAATCAGAGCAGTATTATGCCTAACGTTATCATTGTCATAAGGATAAATCGTTCCCAGCTTATAGCTTCAATTCTTCATAATCATGAGTAACCTGCATATTATGAGAGTTTCGATATTGAGAATTTAATAATTTGAGTGGAATGATTTTTTGGGCGGGTCAAAATGAAAGCTGCAATTGGCGTCTGTTAGCGAGCAACTGTCAAGTATAAAGAAAACATTTAAGGGGAATTTTCAAACAACTGCCACTGAATTTTATTTTTCCGGCTGGGTGTTTATTTTATATTGTGGTATATCAATATTTTCTCAACTCGAATGTTTACTGTCTATCTTTATTTCATTTTATTAATATCTTGGGGCGCTTCTCGCCATGGGTCGAAAATCTTGGAAGCAGGACGCATCCAAAGTCGCTGTGCAGCGCTCAGCGATAGGACCCTGATTCTCTATCTCTCTATGACAAAGATGAAAGCAATCAGGCTTATATCTTCTCTATCTCTCTTAAATGGTCAGTACGCGTCTAGCGCATCGGAAAAAAAAAACTGAACTACCAAACTGGTTCGCTAGCGCGAAAGTTGCGAACACCTTAACGGACTAAAAGATCCGGCACTCCCGATTCCAACGATCACCGCTTCTTCTGTTATCGGAAACCAAACTTCACTTACACCGATGCATTAATCGCATCGGGAGTGATTATATGAATAAATTCAATAAATTAATCGAATTAATATATTCGATAAAGCCCGCGTTGCGCATTTTGATCATCACCGAAAGATAGCACTTTCGTTAACGATTGCTGTTCCACTTTTTGCGCAGTTTCTCGTTTTCTTGTTAATCGTTTATCGTTCAGTGCGAGAATCAATTACCATCTCTGCCTGCCGTCCATGCTGCGCTGCATGCAGCGAATGACTCGTTCGACGCTCCCTTCCCGTGGCTTCTCTGCCCCGTCCGTGCGTTTCGACTCATCAACCGGTGCGGTTTACTCTCTCTATCTCCGCACACTGCGTGCCTCCGCTTGACGCGATTACATAAATTAAACCTAGAGCACTCGGGAGAGCACAGACCTGCTGCCCAAGGCCAGCTAGAATTCTGTCAGCTTGCTGAGAAACATTGTGTAATATAATTAAAATAATTAATTGGATCCGCCGACACGACCCAAAAGTAATCAAATTCTAAGTTATCCCGATTTCTGACATCCTAGAAAATTTTATTAATTTACATATGTCTGGATCCGCGATCACACCAAATGCTATTAATTGCTAGTTACCCCATTTCTGACCTATCCTGAAAAATACTTATTAATTAATTAGATGCCCGATCACCAGCAAAATCTCCATTCAATTCTAAGTTAGCCCATTTCTGACCGATATCCTGAAAACTTTATGACAATCCGCTCCATAAACTGGTTTTCAGTTAGCTGCTACACAAACAAACCAATACAACCCACAAACCAACAAACACACCGGCGTAAACCAACCCCTTGGCGGAGTAATAAATTCGTTAAACGAATGTATTCCAGTAATACCGCGTGCGTTTCCTCGATCGTGCGTTTCGATCGTCACACCCGCGTCTCTCTTTCTCTGCGGCAGGTGATCAGAAAAAGATAACACTGATGGAGATTGTGAAGAAGCTGATGCGTTCACATGGATCCGCGCGGGAGGGCACGCGCCTTTACCGAGGACAGCTGCTTCTCCTAAGATCATCGAGATCTGCCGCAGAACAAAACTACCAAGTAAACATTCACCAACTTCGAGTGCGTAAGTACTAAGTAACATAAAGCTAGCTCCGCCTGAGCGGAGTCCGGAGAGTGATCATCGCGCGATCGCAGGTTTTGACCGTCTTTTTGTTATTACAGTCCGACCTCGCCTTAACTCGTCATCAACTTATTCGCTAGAATGACCTAATTCGATACAAAAGAGGCATTGACCCAATATTTGCTCTTCTTTTGATCTCCCCTGGTTAATTTCCGTCTGTATAATTTGTATTCTGTAATTCGTAATTCGCTACAAATATTCTCTGGTCCAATAACAATATTCAATTCAAAATGACTCGGTAATGCGTAGCGGGATGTTTCGTTTATGCAAGGAACATTATTAGTCTATCAGAATACAGTGTATTTATTGAAACACTCTGCCACTCGCGTTCAACAATTAAATCTATTACACCATGGTACAGACAGGTAAAACAGCAGATGAGCTGCACGCAGAGCTCTCGTAAGACTTTTATTGCCTAAATCGTCTGTTTTAGTACAGAATTATCTATCTATTTCGTGGGTTTCTCACGATTAATATAGGAATTCGTTGGAAAATCACGAATTAAGTATAACTTCAATTGATTCTGTAATTTGTACGAAAAATGCCGTCGGATCCCGAATCTTGATACGAATTTAACGCGACGTTGAACTGTTATTATCATCGAACGTTTATCATAAGTAAACCGCCGCCAGCCTCAGCCGCCACCGTCGACACTCGCCCCGCACAATCAGTGACGCAACAGCTTCACGCGGTTGGTTGGTGTGTTTAATGGCGTCGCACCTCACAGGTACCATGAGCAATATCCCGTGCCTTGCGCCTGCAGCGCACATGTGCACACTTGACGCGATGACATTGAACGGCGTGGACAATTTGTAACGAACATTGGCGAGTGTGACACTGAACGGGGATCCGAGACCCCCACACACTTGAGTACAACTGATGATGACATTGAACTGGCGTGATCAATTTGACGAACACTTTGCCGGGTACATGGAACGGGTTGCACCGATTGTTGCCACACAGGTACGTGAGCATCCTGGTGGAGCTGACGCGGCTGGAGGGCACGCAGCCACACGAAGAGCTCGTTGCCGGACAGATGGCTGGACGTTGCCATCCGCGTGCAGGCCATACGACACTTCGCCGTCTCCCAGATGGTTAGTACGGCTGTCGCGCCAGTAGAGAAGCCGCCAGCACAGGCGCCGCCACCCTCTTCGCCGAGGACGGCAGTAATTCTAACGTGCTTGGCTTGCGGAAAGCCAGCACTCAGATGTAATAGTCCAGGCTAGACCATAATTTTGCAGCATCCCTGCAGACTAATTTCCATGCGGGGACACAGCAGCATGACACAGAGCAACCATTTTTACCTCGCCAAGGAGGTAATTAATCGCGTCTCGTGCGTGTGTTCATGTTGTGTCGTGTGTGTGGTGTAGCCACTATGTCTCGCGCGATCTCGCCTATAGGCGTCGAGTCAGCAGCAGCTCGCCTTAGGGCGTCCAGGCAGCAGCAGCCAGAGCAAGCCAGCTGTTATACAAACAGCTGTGTTACCTGGCTGGCGGAGTATGCCACTCTCCGTGGAGTGCCTCTGTCTAGTTCTCTATGCGTTGCAGTTTCGTTTGCAGACGTGTGTTGACTGTGTGTTTTTTGCTCAGCGAGTGTTTTTTCTGTGTGCTTGCAGGCGATTCTGCTGGAGAACGCTCACGTGTTGGTCGGCAACTCCCGTCGCAACAGCATATGCGAAGTCCTGTACGCCGCTGCCTGGATCTGTGGGGAGTTCTCCGAGTACGTACATGCACCTCCTGCAAACTCTAGCGCGTTGTGATGGAACCCCGCCGCAGTTGTGGTCCGGCGTGTTGGGATGTATTCAGCATCTAGTGTAGTAAAATCGCCACTGTTATTTTTGCGAAGGTGGCAAACGCCAGCGGTAGCTCTGTCTAGCGTGTTAAGATAGGCCACATGGCAGTTGTGGTCCACCGCGGTGTAAGTATCACACCGGTGTGGGAACGTAGTGCTACCGGGTTCAATGGTTAATATGACCGCTATTATTGACCGTTATTAACGAGCATTGTTACTGCACGACTGCCTGTCGTTAAACGTCGTTTAATTACCATCATTAATGACCATCAATAACGAGCGCCCTTCGACGACCATCGTTAATGAACATCGTTAATTACCATCATTAATGATCATTCTTCGACGACCATCGTTAACGAACATTGTTAATTACCATCATTAATGACCGTTCTTCGACGACCATCGTTAAATTGACTACGTCGTGAATTTTCTGTGGTGTATATTTGTAAAAACGTTTGTTGCAATGGTTTTTACATGAAAAGTAAGTACTAACGGCACTAAATGTATCCTCAAATTCTTACCTGATAAGATTGTTTTTCAACTAGTTAAAAATCCAAAAAATCTGGGCGATTCGGTATATTTATAGTTCAACATGAATTGCTTGCTATGGACTATGTATGACTATGAGTCACAAGTGTAATCTCTTTAACGGCTCCCCGGTCTCTCTCCCGCGCATATACGCATGCAGGCACCTACCCTCGGAACATGCTACGGCACATGCTGCGGCCGAAGGTGACCATCGTTAACGACCATCGTTAACGACCATCGTTAGCGACCATCATTAACGACTCCCCGTCTCTCTCTCCCGCGCACGCAGGCACCTGCTCGACCCTCAGAACACGCTGCGGCACATGCTGCGGCCGAAGGTGACCATCGTTAACGACCATCGTTAACGAACATCGTTAGCAACCATAATTAACGACTCCCCGTCTCTCTCCCGCGCACGCAGGCACCTGCTCGGCCCTCAGAACACGCTGCGGCACATGCTGCGGCCGAAGGTGACCATCGTTAACGACCATCGTTAACGAGCATCGTTAACGACCATCGTTAACGACTCCCCGTCTCTCTCTCTCTCCCAGGCACCTGCTCGACCCTCAGAACACGCTGCGGCACATGCTGCGGCCGAAAGTGACCAACCTGCCCGGCCACATCCAGGCGGTGTACGTGCAGAACATCCTGAAGCTGTACGCGAGCATCCTCGTGAAGGCCGAGGTCGAGGGCGAGCGGCGCCTCGTCGCCGACATCACCGACATGCTCGTCGACAAGCTCCCCGTCTTCGCTCAGAGTTCTAACCTCGAGGTGCAGGAGCGGGTGAGTGTGCGCGCGGCGGCGGCGGCGGTGAAGGTGGCGCCCCCTGCGGGCT